>NW_007231979.1:0-7034 GCF_000164805.1 Carlito syrichta
TGCACTCCAGTCTGGGTGACAGAGTGAGACTCCAACTCAAAAAAAAAAAAAAATTGTGGTAAAAACGAGTAATATAAAATTTACAGTCTTAAACATTTCTCAGCATACAGTTCAGTAGTATTAAGTATACTCACATTGCTGGCAACTCATCTCCAGAATGTTTTCGTCTTGCAAACCTGAAACTCTGTACCCAGTAAGCCACAATTCTCATTTCCCTTCCTCCAGCTCTAGTGGCCACCATCGTCCTGTCACTGTCACCCAAGCTGGAGTGCAGTGGCATAATCACGGCTCACTGCAGCTAAACCTCCTGGACTCAGGTGATCCTTCTGCCTCAGACTTCCAGGTAGCTGGGACTATGGCGTGTGCCATCACATCTGGCTAAATTTTGGATTTTTTTAAAAGTAGAGACAAGATCTCGCTATGTTGTCTAGGTTGGTCTCAGTCTCCTAGGCTCAAGCAATCCTCCCTCCTCAGCCTCCCAAAGTGCTGGGATTATAGACATGAGCCACGGGGTCCGGCCCACCACTGTATGTATACACCATATATTGCTCAGTAACTCATGGTTGATGGACACTTGGGTTGCTTCCAGTTCTTGGCTTACTGTGAATCATGCCACTATGAACATGGGAGGGAGGATCTCTGAAATCCTGCTTTCAATTTTTTTGGAGAAAGAAATAGACGTGGAGGACATTCTGGTTTTAATTTTCTGAGGAGCCATTTTCCACAGCGGCTATCCATTTTGCGTTCCCACTGAGAGTTCCTATTTTTCCACATCCTCACCAACACTTGTCATTTTCTTTTTTGTCATTTAAATAGAAGCCATCCACCGGGCTTGGTGGCTCAGCCTATAATCCCGCGCCTTTGGAAGGCTGAGGTGAGTGGATTGCCTGAGCCCCCGGGTTCGAGACCCGCCTGGGCAGCAAGACCTCATCTCTACAATAAATCAAAAAATCAGCCGGGCGTGGTAGCGCATGCCTGTAATTCCGGCTACTCGGAAGGCTGAGGCGGAAGGATCGTCGGAGCCCAGCAGGTCGAGGCTGTGGTGGCCGGGAGAGGCCACTGCACTCCAGTCTGGGTGACAGAGTGAGACTCTGACTGAAAAAAAATAAAATAAAATAAAATAAATAAATAAATAAAAAGAAGCCATCCTATTGGGCATGAGGCGATAGCTCACGATGGTTTTGATTTGCATTTCCCTAATGATTGGAGACAGTGAGCATCTTTTCATGTGCTTTTGATCATTTGTTATGTCCTCTTTGGAGAAATGCCTATTCAAGTCCTTTGCTGATTTTTTTTTCTATTGAGTTATTTGTGTTTTGTTGTTGAGTTGTAGAAGTTCTTTACATATTCTGGATATTAACCCCTTACCTGGTATATGATTGACAAATATTTTCTCCCATTCCATAGGTTGACTTTTCATTCTCTTGAGGATGTTCTTTGATGAGACTTTCTGGAGTTTTCTGGAGGGCAGAATTGTATTTCTGGGAACTTCTTGGCAAGTGATGGTGGAACAAGCAAGGAATATATGCTGAGGATGATCAGGCAAACATATCTCGATGAGGAACTTCATTTTTCTTTTTTTTTTTCCTGAGTTGGAGTCTTACTTTGTTGCCCAGGCTGGAGTTCAGTGGTGTGCTCATGGCTACCCCAGCGTCAACCTGCTGGGCTCAGGCAATCCTTCTGCCTCAGCCTTCCAAGTAGCTGGAACTACAGGCGCATGTTAGTACGCCCGGCTAATTTTTGATTTATTGTAGAGATGAGGTCTCACCAAGTTGCCCAGGTGGGTCTCGAATCCGCAGGTGCAGGCAATCCACTCACCTCAGCCTCCCAAAGGCGCAGGATTACACGCTGAGCCACCGAGCCCGGCTGGTTAATTTTTTAAAAAAATTTACTGCAGAGACGATGTCTCGCCAAGTTGCACGGCCTGGTCTAGAACCCCTGGATTCAGGCAATCCTCTCGCCCCCCCACCCCAAGTGCTTGATTATAGGTGGGAGCCACCATGCCCTGCTGGGACTTAACTTCTGATGGACAAGGCGTCCCCGGGTGGAGATGCAGGCTGGGAGTCGACCTGTGCTGCGTGGTCCTCCTGCCTCTTCCCATCTGATCCTTTCTGCTCAGACTCTGGGTCCGCTCAGCGGGTCTCCAATATGCAGGCCTCCACTGCGGGACTCCCTCCGGTCAGTGGGTACCAACTGAGCTGGGGGTAAGGAGGGAGAGTGAGGCTAGGCCCCGCCCTCCGCATGCACTTCCTGCAGGAAGAACCAGCATGGTGGCATTGCCCTGGATTTTGTGTAGCAGCATGAGCGCCTCCTTGGGTAGGGTGACTCACCGTGGAAAAAAGGCAAAGAGAGGCACCTAACCTGGGCCACGGAAGGAGCAAGGTTTCCTGGAGGAGGCAGCACCCAGCCGGGCGGGCCCTCAGGGCCGCCTGTGTTCCTGTCACCACCTGGAGTTGCTGAAACTCCAACGTCACTGCAGGAGGGGTTGCGGAGGCGACGCTCCATCGTGTCATCCTTCGTCACTAACCTGCCCACTATTTAGAGGTGCAAGCCGGGCTCGGTGGCTCAGCCTGTAATCCCGCGCCTTTGGGAAGCTGAGGTGAGTGGATTGCCTGAGCCCAAGGGTTCGAGACCCGCCTGGGCAGGCGAGACCTCATCTCTACAATAAATCAAAAAATGAGCCGGGCGTGGTAGCGCGCGCCTGTAGTTTCGCTATTTGGAAGGCTGAGGCGGAAGGATCGCCGGAGCCCAGCAGGTCGAGGCTGCGGTGGCCGGGAGCGGCCACTGCACGCCAGTCTGGGAGACAGAGTGAGACTCCAACTCAAAAAAAAAAAAAAAATTCCAGGCGGTTGATTGAAGAACCTCAGCACACCTCATTTCTCTTGGAAAACGAAAAGGAGCAATGTGCACGCTGGTTGAGTCATTCTACAAATTAGATGATGAAAAACCAGATTGATCGCATTTAATAACATATTGTGCTCGCACACGTGCTGGTCACTGTTCTCAGGGTGCAGCTTGTCTCGCACTTGATGATTCTGCACAACAACTCTGCAAATGCTCCCTCTCCCTTCTCCTTTCTGTAGATAGGGAAACTGAGGCACAGGGAGGTTAAGCAACAGGCCCAAAGCCTCAGGGGAGGCAGGAGGTGCCTGGAATTCAGACCTGGCAGTCTGGTCCTGGGGCGTGAGCCCTTGACCTCTGAGGCTTTGGTTTCTGCGTGCCAGGGACGGTCTTCCATGTCAGTCAACTTGACCAGCAGAATATTGTCAGATGGCCATTTCTTTCTTTTTTTCTTTTTTTTTTTTGAGTAGGAGTCTCAGTCTGTCACCCAGGCTGGAGTGTAGTGGTATGCTCACAGCCACCACAGCCTTGACCTGCTAGGCTCATGTGATCCTTCTGCCTCAGCCTTCCAAGTAAGTGGAACTACAGGCATATGCCACCATGTCTGGCTAATTATCTTTTATTTTTTATTGTAGAGACGAGATCTCACCAAGTTGCCCAGGCTGGTCTCGAACCTTCAGGCTCAGGCAATCCTCTTACCTCAGCCTCTCAAAATGCTGGGATTATAGGCATGAGCCACTGCACCCAGCCTGACCGCCATTTCTTAAAGGGCTCCAGTTCGCCACTTGCCCCTTCTGAAAAACTCACTGTTGACTCGGGTGTTCCATGTAGGACACAGCGTCCCACAGCCCTGGGTGCATCTTCTGGGGTGTCATTCACCACTTGGCTTCTGTGGCAGGTGCCTGGGAACCTCACTGAAAGGCACACTTAAAAACCAACCAACCACCAACAACAACAACCCATAAACTGACGACTCACAATAAATTCAAAACTGAAAAAAAAATACACCATAGACATAAGGGAGAGACATATCTGACTGAGAAAAGATTTCAACAAACAAACAGCTGAGTGTGAAGGATTGTTTAAGGCCAGGAGTTTGAGACCAGTTTGGACAACGTAGTGAGACCCCATCTCTACAAATTTTTTTTTAATTGGCCAAGTGTGGTGGGGTGGGCCTGTAATCCCAGCTACTCAGGAGGTTGGCAAAGGAGGATCACTTGAGCCCAGGAGATCGAGGCTGCAGTGAGCTATGATTGCACCACTGCACTCCAGCCTGGGTGATAGAGTGAGACTGTCAAAAAACTGAAAAAGATAAATAAAATGAAGCAAACAAAAACTAAGCATAACCACTCAATAAAATACACCATAATAACAAACCATAACCATAAACTGTCATAGTATAAACCATGCAACTCAATAAAATCACACTCAAAATTAATAACATTGCTGGGTTCGGTGGCTCAGCCTGTAATCTCGCCCTTTGGGAGGCTGAAGTGAGTGGATTCCCTGAGCCCGCGGGTTCGAGACCCTGCCTGGGCAACTTGGCAAGACCTCATCTCTATAATAAATCAAAAATTAGCTGGGCGTGGTAGCGCGCGCCTGTGGTTCCAGCTACTTGGAAGGCTGAGGCGGAAGGATTGCTGGAGCCCAGCAGGTCAAGGCTACGGTGGCCGGGAGTGGCCACTGCACTCCAGTCTGGGCAACAGAGTGAAACTCCAACTCAAAAAAAAAGAAAAGAAAAACGTCCTCCAAGGGAACCATTTTGCCGATGTGGAAGAGATGAAAAAGGAAACGGCAGAAGCACTAAAAGGCATCAAATAGACAAGTTCAAAAACTGTTTTGAGCAGTGGAAAAAGCATCTCGATAGGTGTACTGCATCCAACGGAGAGGACTTTGAAGGTGACTGAAGTGTAAACATGTGAGGATAAATACACCATTTTTAATAAATAAATTCTGGGGCTTTTTGGGTCTCCCTCATAGCACGTTTACTCTTGAACCTCATGTTTCTCTCCTGGCGTGCACTCAGGAGCCATCCTTGGCCTGTCCTAGCTGTACCGCGATGCACTGTGAGTGTACCCTGTAACTCATTTGACCAGCAGCTGGCCGATGGATACATCTGTTTTCTCTGCTTTCACCCATAGTCCTGCGCCATTTCACAATCGTGGTAGTTCTATCTGGCATAGACGATTGCTCTGGTTGTAGGTCAGAGGGCCCAGGCGCATGTCATGTTGCTGGACATTTCACAATCTTCCTCCACAGAGACTGTACGATTTTGAATTTCCATCGGCGATATGGGAGAATATTACCCCAGGGCCTCACTGATATAGACTGTTCGATCAAACTTTTGGGCATGTGCCTATCTGAAAGATAAGATGTGCTATTGCAGGGTATGGTAAGTTTGCGATTCTCTTGTCATGAGCAGCAATAAACCTATTTTCATTCATTTCATTTGCTTTTCTTTTTCTGTGAACTGTCCCTTCATATATTTTGTCCATTTTTCTATCAGGTGATTGGGCTTTTTCTTCTGAGAAGTTCTGGAGTTTATTAAGGATATTCGCCTTAACAATAATTCACCTTGGCTGTCTGGGATACAATTTGCAATTATTTATCCCAACTTTTCTTTTTTTGAGTCTGAGTCTCACTCTGCCACCTAGGCTGGAGTACAACGGCACACTCACGGCCACCACAGCCTGGATCTGCTGGGCCCAGGCGATCCTTCTGCCTCGGCCTTCCAAATAGCTGGAACTACAGGCATGCACCACCACACCCGGCTGATTTTTTGATTTACTGTAGAGACGAGGGTCTTGCCAAGTCGTCCAGGCTGGTCTCTAACCCTTGGGCTCAGGCAATCCTCTCGCTTCCACCTCCCAAAGTGCTGGGATTATAGGTGGGAGCCACCGTGCCCAGACTGCTTTTACTTTTAATCATCCCATTCTTGGCTGGCACGTGTGATCAGAGGACTCTCAACTCTGCAGCAAGACATAGCCAGCCCTCCACAGAGGGGGCACAACAGCTGCCTAGCACCTCCTGCCTGGCAGGGTCCCTGGGGGACGAGCATCAGGCTTGGATGGATTTCTGCTAAGGTCTTCCAGACACAAATCTTCCTCTTCTTCTTCCTCCCTCAGTCAGAACAAGCAATGACATTGACATTGGCAAGGAAAGGTATCATGGGGAAGGGGCAGGCCAAAACCAGCCACCTGACTGCCTGCCAGGCACGAGTCACCGTCCTCTGAGTGCTTTATGTTTAAAAAGGTCCCATGTTTTGGCTCATCTTTTTTATTTTTATTTTTTTGCGTGTGTGTGTCTGGTGGGATGAGAGGCTTCTGTGGCTCTCCCTCCTCTGTGGCTCCCTGGTACCACTTGTGGGCCCTACATCCATGCTATTGCCTCTGGGCTGTGCTGATGGCCAAGGCCACCCCCCCGCCTCCCGCTTCATGTAGTGTTTTCCCACTTTAGGGCAGGGCAGTATGCTGATCATCCCCAAAGAGAGTTCTCTGACTTCCTGAGACAATCATTTTGAACAGCTCCCACTTGTGTCTCACCTAAAGCACTCATGCTGCAGATTAGAGAATGCCCAAATGCCATCTTTTCTCTTTACTCACAGACGAGACTGTTGTTCCCCTTTACACGGCAGGATGGGCAGAGCCCTGGCTGCATCACCACCCACTGATGACTTTGGGCAAGCGATTCGATGTGAGCCAATTTCTGCGTCTCCACATGGTGGTCGTGAGGATGAAACAACACAGACAAAGTGCCCAGCTCGTGGGCAGAATGTGACGAAGGTGAGATGCTTTGATGTGTTCAAACGCCTCTGTCGTTGTAGCCTCAGCCTTCAGGGTTTGAGCCCCCTGACCTGATCTGCTTTCCAATACTTTCATCAATCCCCCCTTTTGTTGAAAAATTATTTTTAGCCGGGCTCCGTGGCTCAGCCTGTAATCCCACACCTTTGGGAGGCTGAGGTGAGTGGATTGCCTGAGCCCGCGGGTTCGAGACCTGCCTGGGCAGAGAGACCTCATCTCTACAATAAATCAAAAAATTAGCCGGGTGTGGTAGCGCATGCCTGTAATTCCGGCTACTTGGAAGGCTGAGGCGGAAGGATCGCCGGAGCCCAGCAGGTCGAGGCTGCGGTGGCTGGGAGCGGCCACTGCACTCCAGTCTGGGCGATGGAGTGAGACTCCCACTCTAAAAAAAAA
>NW_007231979.1:7054-11656 GCF_000164805.1 Carlito syrichta
GAGTGAGACTCCAACTAAAAAAAAAAATTTTTTTTTAAATTAATTCATTAATTTTTATTGTTGGATTGATTGGCAGAGGTGAGATTTTACTATGTTGCCCAGGCTGGTCTCAAACTCCTATGCTCAAGCAATTCTCCTGCCTCAGCCTCCCAAAGTGTTGGGATGACAGGTGTGACCCACTGCACCTGGCCCAGGCCCCCTCTCTTCCAGTACCTCACTGTCCACGAAGGCACTGAGCTCACCCCCAAATCCTGAAGCCTCTTTTGAACATGCACAATGGAAATATTATTTTCCAAATGAGGTTTCTTTTTTCTTTCGTTCTTTCTCTTTTTTTCAGTTGGAGTCTCACTCTGTTGCCTGGGCTGGAGTACAGAGGCACAATCACAGCTCACCATGGCCTTGACCTTCTGGGCTCAAGAGAGCCTTCCACCCTCAGCCTTTGGGTAGCTGGGACTGCAGGCACGTGCCACCACACCCAGTGAATTTTTTAATTTTGTTGTAGAGACGAGGTCTTGCTATGTTGCTGAAGCTGGTTTTGAACTCCTAGGCTCAAGCAATCCTCTCGCCTCGGCCTCCCACAGTACTGGGATTACAGGTGAGTCACCGCACCCGGCCAGGGGAGGTTTCTGTACCCAGAACTGTCCACTAGGCCCGAGACAGCCTCGGGGAGACAGCATCCCCAAGACACTGCCTGCAGAGCAGGGACGGACACACACAGCTGCGTTCACAATGTTGTCCTCAGTTACCAGACACCAGTCTCCACGGGAATTAGCAGGAAGCATCTCGAATTTCAGGGTGCATATGTCTATCCAAGGTTGCGTTGTCTGTCTCTCCCTTCGCGGACCTGCACCATATCCTCCCAGAAATAAGTGACCCAGCCTCCTTGTGGAATGACCTACCCAGAAAGCACTCCTCTCCGGGGACGGGAGAGAACTGGGATAGTGCGTAAGGGACTGGGAGAGGCTCTCATGAATTAAGCAGGGCACATGGCTGGTCAGGAGCCAAGTCATTAATGTCTCTGTTGATTTCCCTTTGGAGCAATCAGGAGCTGTTTTTCTCTCATCGTTGGTCCTCTCCCCAGCATCTCGTAACCTTTTGAGAATCAGGATGGTGGCCCACAGGAGCTGGTATCCATACCTCCCACAACCTTATTTCAGGGTCCCCCTCCTCCCTCCTTCTTTGTCCTGGGCAGCTACTCTCAGACCCACATCTTCAGGCTGTCTCCCCATCTCATTCTCCTCTGAGGCTGATTTTATCCATGGTCCTACCCATAGTACGAGAGGGGATTAAAAAAAAAAACACCCAGAATTTATTTAGAAAAATCGTGTATTTATTCTTACATGTTTAAACTTCAGTCACCTTCAAAGTACTCTTCATTTGATATAAAACAGTTTTTTTTTTTTTAACCGGGCTCAGTGGCTCAGCCTGTAATCTCGCGCCTTTGGGAGGCTGAGGTGAGTGGATTGCCTGAGCCCGTGGGTTCGAGACCCGCCTGGGCAGTGAGACCTCATTTCTACAATAAATCAAAAAATCAGCCGGGCATGGTAGGGCGTGCCTGTAATTCTGGCTACTCAGAAGGCTGAGGCGGAAGGATCGCTGGAGCCCAGCAGGCGAGGCTGTGGTGGCCGGGAGCAGCCACTGCACTCAAGTCTGGGCGACCGAGTGAGACTCCAACTCAAAAAAAAAACAAACCAGTTTTTGAGCTCATCAGTATAGATACCTTTTAGTGTTTCTGCCGTTTTGTTTCACCTCTTTTACATCATCAAAACATTTCCCTTTGAGGACTTTTTTCATTTGGGGAGATGAGAAAAAGTTACTTGGGGGTAAGACTGGGTGAATAGAGAGGGTAGGGCACGGGGGTCATGTCATTTTTGGTCAAAAACTGCTGAACACTCAGTGCAGTGTGGTGTGGGCCGGTGTGCTCGAAAATCACCCATCATGAAATGGGCAAAATTCCACTGAAGCCAAACACAGCTTCTCACAACAGTAGCTGGTATGCTGATGCTTATGGTCTCCTAAAATACTTACTTACTGGGGGAAGCCAGTACTACAAGGGGTCTGCCCTCCCAAAAATAATTCCGGGTTTTTTTGGGTCCCCCATGTCCTTTGCATCTCACTGTCCTAGCACCAAACTAGTGTTAGCAAACTAATTATTAACATTTCCAAGCCAAGTGAGAGATGACCAGAGAGTCCTCCAGATTCCCTGCTGAGTTCCTTATACAAGTCTAGACACACCATCCCCTAACTCTGTGATTCTGATGCTGGAAATTTCTTATAACAGGGGAAATGACTCAGGGTCAATGGGTCATTCAAGTGTCCTCATCTTTTCCTGGATACCAAAGTTCTCCATACATGAACTATAACGTTAGGAGATGCCCATGATGCTCATGAGTGATGAGCTGAACACCGTGCTCTGGTGATCACGAGTGGTACCATAACCAGGTAGGACACAACAAAGGCTATCTATCTGATGCCCGCTTCCTTTCAACCCTCATGACAATTAGCCATTGAGGAAGAGTATCTTTCCGTTTGGCTCTTCTGTGAGAAAGCAAGTCAGAGTTTCTTTTTAAAAAATGCAGAATAGTGGTCTTCAAAGGATGGTCCTGGACCCCGCAGCATCAGTATCACCTGGGAGCTTGCTAGAAAGGCAGATTCTCAGGCTGCACCCAAGAACTACTGAATTAGAAACTCTACAAACCAGGCGCAGAGGCTCACGCCTAATATCCCAGCACCTTGGAAGGCCGAGGTGAGATGATTGCCTGTGCCCACGGTTTCAAAACCAGCCTGGACATCTTGACAAGACCTCATCTCTACAACAAATCAAAAAATTAACCGGGCAAGGTGGTGCAAGCCTGTAGTCCCGGCTACTCGGAGCCCAGCAATTACTCTACTGTTAGAATCAGGCTTGGTGGCTGTGATGCACTCTCAAGTTTGACAACCACCAGTGTAGATAATTAACTGACTAATAGTTGATTAACCAGTGAATAGTCTATTGTCTGCTCTAGTTCTGAGTCCGGGCCTGTTCTTTCTTAGGTCTCCCAGAGAAAAGGAAACTCTTGTCAATCTCATCTCTTGTTCTATCCAACTTGCCTTGCTTCTCCCAGAGTAGTGAGTTAAGGTGGAGTAGAGGCAACCAGCCTTAGGAACAGAAAGAAACACAGAGAGAACCTTGGAAGAAGCCTATTTGGTCCAGTTGTAAACGGGCGGTGCATCTGGGCCTGAGTCCTGATGAACTCAAACCCAGCCCAAGGGGAGGTGCAGGCTACCTTGAGAGCAACAGGGTCCCAGAACAGATTCCTTGTCTGACCCCCTCTTTCCCCATCCATGGGACAAGAAGAACCATAGCAATGTCCTTTCTTGGTGCCTAGTCTGGTTTAAAAAGGACTCATTCTTATGAAAAGGGTCCACTATGGTACGGCCTCTCCCTTGACAGGGAGGTGATAGATAGAAGAAGTTGGAACGATTTCTGCCAAAAGGAGGCATTTGGAATCAGAATGGTCCCCATGGACAAGACACCGAGGGTGTCTTGAGTTCTGTGTGGCCATCCCAACTGGGAAATACCAACAACTACCCTATGTTTCCCACTCACAACCCTTGGTGGGGGGGGCACTGCTATTAGCCAATGTACAGATGAGAAGACTGAGGTGTAAATGGGTCGAGTCTACTGCCTGTTGGAAAGAGACAGAATGGTGCTTCAACTAAGCAGCCTCAAAAGCCCATGTGCTGCGCGCCTGTAGTTCCGGCTAATTGGAAGGCTGAGGCGGAAGGATCGCCAGAGCCCAGCAGGTTGACGCTGGGGTGGTCATGAGTGTGCCACTACGCTCCAGGCTGGGCGACGGAGTGAGACTCCGACTCAAAAAAAAAAGAAAAGAAAAGAAAAGAAAAACCTCATGTGCTAATCTCCAAGCTGCCATCTCTCCCAGGGGCTAAGGGACCAGAACCACCTTCTTTTAAGTAAAATTTCAGCTTCTCTGGTCCTTCTTTCCCTACTGAATCTCCCTCTTCCTCCTCAGTTTGTCGATAGTCTGTCCTCCAACCCAGCTGAATGCTTTGTTTTTGGAGGTCTTCACAGGCTGTCCTTTGCCTGATCCATCCGTAATAACCCTAAAAAATAATCAGACAGGGGCTGAGTGTGGTGTCTTATGCCTGTAATCCCAGCACTTTGAGAGGCCGAGGTAGGAGCATTGCTTGAGCTCAGGAGTTTGAGACCAGCCTGGGCAACATAGCGAGACCCCATCTCTACAAAAAAATTGAAAAAATTAGCCAGGCATAGTGGTATGCACCTGTAGTCCCAGCTACTCAGGAGGCTGAGGTGGAAGGAGCACTTGATCCCAGGAGGTTGATAATGAGGGCTATATGCATGTAGAAACTGGGGTACATGGGATATCTCTGTGCCTTTCACTTAATTTTTCTGTGGACCTAAAACTGCTCTAAAAAATAATATATATATTATTATTTTTGTGTGTGTGTGTGTGTGTGTGTGTCAGAGTCTCACTCTGTCACCCAGACTGGAGTGTAGTAGCCGCTCCCAGCCACCGCAGGCTCGACCTGCTGGGCTCCTGCGATCCTTCCACCTCAGCCTTCTAAGTAGCCGGAATTACA
>NW_007231979.1:12128-45199 GCF_000164805.1 Carlito syrichta
AAAAAAAAAAAAAGTTAAGAAAAAAAAAAGAAATATGCAAAGGAGAAGGCAAGAGACACTGACAATCCCATCACCTAGAGCAGTGGTCTCCAAACCCAGTCTATTCATAAGATAAGTTCACACATCTATCGCCAATAAATGGATGCCATATTTATTTATTAATTTTTAAACATTGTGGTAGGATTGTGGGCTACCGCTTTTTTTTTTAACAGGAGCTAGACAGATACGGACTGCTGTACTTCTCTTACTCAAAGAGATGTGTTTTTTTTTCCTCTTCCCGGATCAAAGTTAACAAGAGTCAGGCTAGTTAAGCAATTTCGTCTTTTCTCCGGTTACAGATCTGATTTCCCGAGACACAGCGGGCGTCTCTTGTCTGCTGGGCTTCAGAACCAGCACATTCAGAAAGTCGATCGCATGTGGAGGCACAGACCACTTGCTGCTGGCTTTTCATGTCTGCTTGGCTTGTTGTGTGTAAATGACCCTCACAACCTTTTCTTGCCCCTTCCTCCTAGATGTTTTAAATGGAACATCTGGAGCTCCAGGCCCAGATTACAACCTGAAGATGAGTAGAAACAGCTGGACTAGAAATGACATAATGTGAAGCCCATCCCAGGTGCTGGGTCAGGACTGAAATGGAGTCTTCCAGCTGCAAGTGGGCAAGTGAGGTCAGAGGCCATCCAGGCCAATCCTCTCGTCTTACAGATAAAGAACTGAAGGTCTGACCCCTGGCTTTCTGTCACCCCTAAATTTAGAGACAAACCAAGAGCCAGGAACCACATTCCTCATCTCCCAGGTCAGAGACTGAGGGTAATGGCCAATGTTGGTACCTTGAGCTTTAAACTTTTTCTGAACGTGTTTGAATTTTATCTATCTATCTATCTATCTATCTATCTATCTATCTATCTATCTATGTATCTATCTATCGAGACAGGGTCTCACTCTGTAGTCCAAGCTAGAGTGTAGTGGCACAACCATAGCTCACTGCAAACTGAACTTTTGACCTCAAGCAATCTTCCCTCCTCAGCCTCTTAAAACACTGGGATTATAGATGTGAACCACTATGCCTGGCATTTCAAAAAACTATTTTATTTTTACCCTATGATCAGCTGACAGAGGATGAATGTGTTTGAATTTATTTTCTCATTTCATCTTCTTAAGACATTGCATTTGGCAAATGAGGGAGAAATCAGGCCAGAAAAAGTAAATGCCCTCTCCGAGGTCATTCACAAAGTTAGTATCTGGGTTGTAAATGGACTCCTAGGACCTAAGTTTAAACGGTACCTAGTTTTAACAATAAATAGAACACCTCCTGCATATCACAAGAGCAGAGCTCTGTACTAGTTTAAAAAGTTGGTCATTTGTTTGTTTGTTTATTTATTTTTGAGTCAGGGTCGCACCCTGTCACCAAGGCTGAAGGACAATGGCACAATTGTGGTCCACTGTAGACTCAACCTTCTGGGCTCAGGCAGTCCTTTCTCCTCAGCCTCCTAAGTAGCTGAGACTACAAGTGCATGCCAACTTGCCAGACCAATTTTTTGATATTTTTTTGGGGGGGTGGGTAGAGATGAGGTCTCACTATGTTGCCCAGGCTGGTCTCCAACCCCTGAGCTCCATCAATTCTCCCTTGTCAGCCTCCCAAAGTGCTGGAATGACAGGTATGAGTCACTGTTTCCACCCTTGAATCCACACTATTATTGCCCAAAAGTCATAGTTAACATTCGGGTACGCTCTTACTGTGCGTTCTATGGTTTTGGGCAAATGTATGATGACAGGTACCTGCCATTGTAGGGTGTCACCGGGTAGTGTCACTGCCCTAAGAAGCCCCCGTGCTCTAGTTATCTCTTTCTCCCCCAGTCCCTGGCAACCACTGATCCTTTTATTTTCTCCATAGTTTGGTCTTTTCCAGAATGTCATATAGTTGGAACCATATAGTACGTAGCCTTTTCAGATGGGCTACTTTCACCTAGTAATATGCATTCACGGTTCCTCCATGTCTTTTCAAGACTTGACAGTTCATTTCTTTTTAGTGCTGCATAATATTCAATTGTCTAGACACACCACTGTTTACTTATCAATTCACCTAAAGGACATCCTGGTTGCTTCCGAGTTATGCAGTTAAGAACAAAGCTGCTAAAAGCATTCATGCTCAGGTTCCTGGGTGAACATAAATTCTCAGCTCCTTTGGGTAGTTATCAAGGAGTGTGCTTATTGCCTTGTGTAGTAAGAGTATGTTCGGTTTTGTAAGAAATCGCCAAATTGTCCCTCAAAGTGATTGTCCCATTTTGTATTCCCATGAATGAGAGTTCCTGTTATTCCACGTCCTTGTCAGCACTTGCTGTTGTCGGTGTTCTGGATGTTGGTCATTCTGACAGGTGAATAGTGGTGTCTCATTTTTTTAATTTGCATTCCCCTATGACATATGATATGGTGCATCTTTTTATGTTCTTACTTGCCATCCATGTATCTTCTGTGGTAAAGTATTTGCTAAGGTCTTGGCCCCCTTTTGAACTGGTTGTTTGTTTTCTTATTGTTGAGTGTTAAGAGCTCTTTGGATGTATTTTGGATGGTAGTCCAATATCAGATATGTCTTTGGCAAATATTTTCTCCCAGTCTGTGGCTTGTCTTTTCATTCTCATGACAATGTCTTCTTCAGAGCAGCCACTTTTAACTTTCATAAAGACTAGCTCATCAATTCTGGTTTTCAGAGATCATGCCTTTGGGGTTGTATCTAAAAATTTGTCACCAAACCCAAAGTATCTAGATTTTTTCCTATAGTATCTTATAGGAGACTTATAACTTTATATGTTACATTTAGGTCTGTGATCCATTTTGAGTTAGTTTTTGTGAAGGACAAAAAGTCTGTGTCTTAATGCAATTTTTGTCTCGAACTCCTGACCTCAAATGATCCCACTCCAAAGCACTGGGATTACGGTCGAAAACCACCAGGTCCAGCCAACATTTTTTGAATGTGGTTGTCCAGTTGCCCCAGCGTCTTTTTTGAGAACACAATCTTTTCTCCAGTGTATTGCCCTTTTTTGTTTGTTTGTTTGTTTTTGAATTGGAGTCTCACTCTGGTGTCCAGACTAAAGTGCAGTGGCACACTCCTGGCCACCGCAGCTTCCTCCTGCTGGGCTCTGGCAATCCTTCCACCTCAGCCTTCCAAGTAGCCAGAACTACAGGCACATGCTACCATGCCTGGCTAATTTTTGATTTATTGTAAAGACAAGTTCTCGCCAAGTTGCCCGGACTGGTCTCAAACCTGTGGGCTCAGGCAATTCACTCGCCTCAGCCTCCCAAAGTGCTGGGATTATAGGCTGAGCCCCCAAGTCCGGCTGTATTGCCCTTTTTGGTTGAAGATCAATTGACTATATTTACATGCATCTATTTCAGGGCTCCCTATTCTGTCCCACTGATCTCCTTGTCTATTCTTTTTGGTTTTTTTTTTTTTTGAGTTGAAGTCTCACTCTGTCGCCCAGGCTGGAGTGCAGTGGCCGCTCCCGGCCACCCCAGCCTCGACCTGCTGGGCTCCGGCGATCCTTCCGCCTCAGCCTTCCAAGTAGCCGGAATTACAGGCGCGTGCTACCACGCCCGACTACTTTTTTGATTTATTGTAGAGATGAGGTCTCGCCTGCCCAGGCGGGTCTCGAACCCGCAGGCTCAGGCAATCCACTCACCTCAGCCTCCCAAAGGCGCGGGATTACAGGCTGAGCCACCGAGCCCGGCTATCCTTGTCTATTCTTTTGCCAATACCACACTGTCTTGATTATTGTGACTTTATAGTAAGCCTGGAGGTCTTGTCGTGTCAGTCCCTCCACTTTGTTCTTCTCTTTCAATGCTTTGTGTGTTCCACCACTATTTTCAAGGAACTTAAAAAAAAAAATCTGTCCTCTTTTTCAACCCTTGCCATCCGCCCACTGTCCTCTAACTCAGCCTCTGTTGCTTGCTCACTGGGTGATCTTTGCTATTCTCTGCTTTCATGAAGGAAAGAATCCCCATTGTACAATTATCATGACTTAGATCTGATCCTGAACAGAGTGCAACCTCCTGGACACAGGTGAACACAGAGCAGAGGGACTCAAGCATCCCAGCAGAACAGGCTGAATGAGCACTTACCCCTCCCTGCCTCCTCAAGGCTGTGCAGTTCATAGGGCCCTGAACCTCACAGCCATCTGGGAGAAAGGCAGGTTCTGGTAGCGGCATCCCTAGTTCCCCAGGATGAAGACTCTGGTTCAGAGAGGTCAAATGCATTTCTCATAGTCCTCTGGCCAGGACCCTAATGTGTTTAGCTTGAGTTCAGCATTCTTGAGTGCAGCTTGGAAGGTCAGGAGAACCAGGGTCTCTTTCTACATAAAACCAGAGAAAGATCTGGATCACCAGGCACTCTTCAGTGAAGGGAGAAATCCTGGCTTGCTCTTGGGGTGGAGGCCACTGAATTAAGGGACATCCATCTGGAACTGGACAGAGGATTCTGGACCAGAGAAAGCCTGCCACCCATGGGTGTCCTGGGCTTATGGAGCTCTCAAGTCCCAGTCAGTTCCTAGCAGGAGTTGATTACATTGAATTCCAAAGTAAGCTGGATGATCAGAACTAGACCCTGTTTGAGAATGGGTTCCTACAAATTTAGCTACTGCCAGGCATGATGGCTCATGCCCGTAATACCAGCACTTTGGGAGGCAAAAGTGAGAGGATTGCCTGAGCCCACAGGTTCAAGTCCAGCCTGGGCAACTTGGTGAGACCTCGTCTCTACAATAAGTCAAAAAATTAGCCAGGTGTGGTGGTGCATGCCTGTAGTTCCAGCTACTTGGAAGGCTGAGGTGAAAGGATCACCTGAGCCCAGCAGGTCAAGGCTGGAATGGCCTTGAGTGTGCCACTGTACTCCAACCTGGGCAACAGAATAAGACTCTGACTCAAAAAAAAAAAAAAATTAGCTACTTCCCTGTGCTTGCTTGAAGTTTTCAAGTTGTGTTAACTATTGTCTACTGATTGCTTTGACATTCGTTCTCATTTATTAACTCATTTGTAAGTTCTCTCATTTATAAGGGGAGAGCTGAGTCTCAATGGTCATGCCTGGGTGGGTACAACAGTGGTTGGGTGGCAGAGGCTGGGGGGCGGCCAGAGGGCAGCTACTGCGCCAGCCTGAATCTGGAGAGCAATTTATGGCTTCTGGGGAAGGATATGACAATTAGTGAGGTACCATTGGAGTACATAAAATATAAACAGCTATGAACATGCTAATCTCTGCAGTAGTTGGGGACTGACTGATGATGAGAATATTTAGCTATGACTACCAGAATTATAAGGTAACTGACATGCAGTGATATTGTCATTGTCTGTTACTTACCCACAGCTGGTCCGTTCGGCTCATTCGGGTCCACCTTTGTCTTTTTGCTGCTGCTGTCTCACTGTTTATGGAGTTAGGCACTTAACAATCATTTGTAGAATTAAATTATTGAATGTGACAGCTGGCAGCAGACACTCTTGCTGCTGTCTTGTCCAATGTGCCCTTCACAGCATGTCTTCCCTTTAATCTACTTTCTTTTTTTTTTTGAGTTGGAGTCTCACTCTGTCACCCAGACTGGAGTGCAGTGGCCGCTCCCGGCCACCACAGCCTCAACCTGCTGGGCTCCGGCGATCCTTCCGCCTCAGCCTTCCAAGTAGCTGGAACTACAGGCGCGCACTACCAAACCCGGCTGATTTTTGATTTATTGTAGAGATGAGGTTTCGCCAAGTTGCCCAGGCGCGTCGCGAACCCACGGGCTCAGGCAATCTACTCACCTCAGCCTCCCAAAGCGCAGGATTACAGGCTGAGCCACTGAGTCCGGCTTAATCTACTTTCTTAACTAAAAAAAAAAAAAAGTATTGAATACAATTGATGATAGAAATGATTTAACATAAAAATGTCATCTCCCGGATAAATTGGTTTCATCTTGAATCCATTTTGTAACAAGGCAGTGACGAGTATGTTAATGAGTGAATGCCTGAATAAATCAACAATCAAAACAGTAAGAGAAACAAATAGGAAACAAATACGTCAGTAGCCTCTCGGTCCTGGTGGAATGAGGCTCTAAGCATCCCTTTTTCCAGAAGGCTGTCATCCATCCCAATTGTGATGGAGACCAAGGGAACAAGACTGAGATCATCATCTTGACTCACCCAGGAAACACTTAGTGCTGCTGTGCCCTGATGAAATGAATAAAATATGAAATATCTAGTCCGAAATACCTATAGTAACCTGTAATAGCTAACTTGACATAAGTAACTCCATTTTGTAACAGATCTTCCATGTTAACCTAGGAATAATCCCCTTATGTAATCTTCCCGTAATCATCCCACACATCCGTATTCTTGTACCTTTTGGTGGTTGAAAACTCCCTAGTTGTGTAAATTCTGTAACTGTCTGTACCCCTTACTAATCAAATGTATTGCCAAGAATTATTGATCAAACTGTATAGCTTATGTAATTTTTACCTTTAAATATCCACTACTCAGCTGGGCTCGGTGGCTCAGCCTGTAATCCCGCAGCTTTGGGAGGCTGAGGTGAGTGGATTGCCTGATCCCGCGGGTTCAAGACCTGCCTGGGCAACTTGGTGAGACCTCATCTCCACAAAAAATCAAAAAATTAGCCGGGCATGGTAGCGCACGCCTGTAGTTCCAGCTACTCGGAAGGCTGAGGCGGAAGGATCGCTGGAGCAGGTCAAGGCTGTGGTGGCTGGGAGCGTGCCACTGCACTCCAGTCTGGGCGACGGTGTGAGACTCCAACTCAAAAAAAAAGAAAAAAAAAAAATATATATCCACTACTCACTCTGCCACCAAGAGTTATTTGGGACACTAGTCCACTCTTGGTCGCTGGCATCAATAAAGGACACATAATCTGACCTTCTCTGCGTGATGTCATTTCTCGCAATCCAACTATAACACTGAAGCCCAAGGCTGCAGCGTGGAGCCAGGAAAACTGGATCTGGCAGAAGGGTGCTCTGAGCAATGCTTGCCATCTCAAGGATACTGATTCTTCCTCCTTCCTACAAGGGCTGTGGCCATATTCCATGTCCCAGGAGCATATTCTCATCTGGGCCTCTCATAGGACTGATCACGACTCCCATGTCAGTATTTCCCTCGACTGACTTTCTTCTTCAATGGCCTCGACTCATGGTATCCTATTGTTCCTTGGGAACACTGTGTAGGACCGGGTCAACCTAACTGAAAGGGACAGCCCCCAAGAGACACAGAATCTCGTGGTGAGAATGTCAGACATAACTGAAAGCCAGAGGAGAAGGCATTTCTGGGACGATGCCACCAATTCCTTCCTTTTATGGGTCAATTGTTGATAGAGACCAGACCAGGTGCTGTAGAAGGTTCAATGCAGACATTAGCCAAGTGTGGTGATGCACGCCTATAGTACTAGCTACTAGGCAGGAGGATCACTTGAGTCCAGGAGTTCGAGGCTGCAGTGAGCTATGATTGTACCATTGCACTCCAGCCTGGGTGACAGAGCAAGACAAAACAAACAAACAAAACAAAAAAGAAGGCTATACACAGACACAGAACTCTTCTAGAACCTTACAAAAGGAATGGGGAAACCAACACAAACACACAGATCATGATAATAAAGACAATGTAGAATGGGGACATTTGCTGGTGTCTATAACATGCCTCCTTTGTGCCTCTTTTTTTCCCACTAACCACTTTCCTGTCCACCATTATCTGATTGTACTTTCCAGCTTGTGGACATTACCCAGAACGGCAGTTGCTGTGAAAAGCAAGAACAAGAAAAACCACAGCTGTTCAACCAATTCTTGTTAACACCAGAAACTAGAAGGGTCACACAGGTCAGTGAACAGTCGCTCCTGGCAATTGAAATAATTAATTTATCTTCTGAAAGGAAAAAAAAAAGAGGTCAGGACTGCCCTGGAGCTAGATTAAAAACTGCGGGCCATTGCCTTGCTAGACTCTGGTGTGGCCATGTGCTCCTTGAGCTATGGCTGGTGCCATGCTTCCTGGCTTTAAAACCCTCTCCTACCTTGGGGAGGTGAATCTCCTCTTTCTTTCTCTCAAATTTACTTTCTAATTAAACTATATTCTCTCATCTAAACTCTGTGCTTGCCTCTGAGTGTTGGCCTCCTTTCCAATCTGTGAAAGGTGAATAACAAACTTTCCTTCTTTCTACTTTCTTAAAAACGAAACAAAACAAAAAACTGTGGAGTTCCCAGCACTTTGGGAGGCTGAGAGGATCGCTTGAGCCAGGAGTTCAAGACCAGCCTAGGCAACATGGTAAGACCTCGTCTCCACACACACACATATTTTTTTTTTGAGTTGGAGTCTCACTCTGCCACCGAAGCTGGAGTGCAGTGGCACACTCACGGCCACCACAGCGCCAACCTGCTGTGCTCAGGCAGTCCTTCCACCTCAACCTTCCAAGTAGCTGGAACTACAGGTATGCACTACCATGCCCTGCTAATTTTTTGATTTATTGTAAAGAGGAGGTCTCGCCAAGTTGCCCAGGTTGGTCTCGAGCCCGTGGACTCAAGCAATCCTCTCTCCTCTCACCTTGGCCAAAGTGTTGGGATTATAGACTTGAGCTACTACATCCGGTCAAAAAAATGTTTAAAAAATGAGCTAGGTGTGGTGGCGTGTGCCTGTAGTCCCAGCTACTTGGGAGGCTGAGGTGGAAGGATTGCCGGAGCCCAGGAGGTTGAGGTTGTGATCATGCCACTGCACTCCATCCTGGGCAACAGAATGAGACCCTCACTCAACAAAACAAAAGAAAAAACACAAACAAAAACACTAAAAAACTGCAGGGTTACCCGAGGCCTGGAACCAGGTTGTCAGGACGGGAGAAGGGTTATGACCTGGGGGTGGGAGGCAAGGACAGCAAAAACTCCTAAAAGGATGCACACAGCATCTCTCTGCTCTTCTGTATCCTGCTCATGACTTCAGGAAGTCGCGGTGCTTCTCTGAACTTCAGTTTCTTCACTGGCAGCCTGGCCGTAATATCTGTTAGGTCACAATCCCAGTAGGGCCTCCAGAATGTTAGGTCAGACCACCAGGGGGTGACTGGTGTCTGTGATCCAGTACTGTGTGAAAGAAGCAAATAATTGCCCAGAAGTTAGATTAGAAAATATAGTTTATTTAGAAAGTAAATGAGAGAGAGAAAGGAGATTCACTTCTTGAAGGTAGGAGAGGAGGCCAAAGTTTAGGACACATGGTGGCCGCCATAGCCCCAAGAGCACATGGCCACACCAGAGTCTAGTAAACCAATGGCGGCTGACTGCTTGTGGTTGAATCCTTTTAATCCTTCCCTTTGATGAGGGAAGGTGGATAAGGTGGTTGGATGGTGGTCTGCTCCACCTCATCACGGAGGGCCAGGTCAGCGAAGGTACTGACATCAGGTGATAGACAGCAGGCCGATGGGAGGGTTAGTCACATGACTGCTGCCATGGTGATACAGTCTGTCTGTGTCATGAAGGGCTGATTAGGTTAACTTGAGTCTAGATGAGTGGAGGCAAAAACTTGAAATAGAAAAGCTAATTAGTACAAAACAAGCTGGAGAGGGGGGATTATAAAACAATGATCAATAGGTACCTCTGAGAAACCAGTTCCATCTTTGGCTAGTGATTAGAGGGTAAGATAAGTAAACTGCTAGAAAACCACGAGATTTTGGCCATATTAAAATGGCTGCTCACTGGGTCTTTTAAATCCATGTTATGTCTTTTTCAGTATCTATTCTATCCACCCGCCAAGGTTGTCGTGAGAATAAAATGAGTTCATGTATGTGAAGTTTAGCCTGAAGCTGCCGCCTGACACATCTGAAGTTCAGCCCAGTCGTTTCTCTGTGCATAGCGAACTGTAACCTAGCTGGATATGTAAACAGACCATCACCTCAAAAGGGGCCAGCTGCTCAGACTGGGTTCAAATATGGCAAAGGCTGAGCTGTATACCAATCCAGCTGTTTTTGTCTCTCACTTCCAGTTCTTATTGGTCACTTTCGTTTCTCTTTTTCTACCATGTGGCTGCACTGGAACCTCTCTGAACCTATTCTGGTTTGGGGTTGCCCCGTTCTCAACTGTTCTTTGCTCAGTTAAACTCTGTGAAGTTTAATTTGTCTAAGGTTTTTCTTTTGACACGTATACACATAAAGGCCATCCTGAGCACATAATGCAGTACTTAGGGCGGCCTCTCATTTCAGAGGAACTCACATTTCTTAGCTCACTGGAAAAGAAGTGAGGCTGGCAAGCGTCCCACACCCATTACACTGGAGGAGTGACTCTGCCGTTTCCCCACTGTCCTTCCAAGGACTCGAAATGGCTCTGTCAGGCAGCCACTCTGGTGTGATGTACATGATTTGATTTTAAGTTAATCGTCTCAACCACCCCACAAAGAAGGCATTTTCTTCTTACATAGAAGATGAAACCAAAACTCAGAAGAGTTGGCTCCACCATGCCTGAGTTTGCACAGGGATTTGAATTCAGATCTGTCCAACGCGAGGCTCATTTACTTTCCACTGTCTCTCAGCTTTGAAGGATGTGGGAAGAGAACCTAGGCCTTCCCATCAAGCCATCAGGGCTCTGTGCTCCCAGGTAGGCCATGGAAAAATGAGGGAGGAGGTCATGGAATCGCTCGAAAAGTCACCCTGTCTCTGGGCATGGTGTGGAGACAGCTGGCATCCACTGAGACTCCCGTGCCCAATAAATGGGCATCAGCTCTTCACCTTCCTCTCCCCGTCTGTCTTTCTTCAGCATCACTTAGGATGACTTCAAAGTCAACAGCCACAGAACACGTCTTCTTTGGGTCTCTGGAGGTTGCCATCTGTCCCCTCAGCCATCAGGCCAGATGGACACAGGCCAAAACCCTGGTGGGGAACAGCTTGAGAGTCGAACATGGGTGTCAGGTGGACCGAGGCGGGCTTCATTCTAACTCCATTCTTAGTGCGGTGCCGCCTCTTTCTGGCCTGCTTTCTGATGTCCCCAAGGCCTTTTCAAGTAGAGGGAGTGGAAGGACAGAGTGGAAGTAGCCAATCAAGAAATGCCATCGCCTAATCAGGTCATCCAGGCAGCCCCTTGCTTAACCCAGCTGGCTCTGAGCCTTTTGCCTGGGGACTGGTCTGTTTTGTAACAGTAAAGCTGACCTCAAGCGAGGCCACTCAGGCTGGATCTTTATTTGATCTCAACCAGTGCAAGGGCTATCTCCCGGGAGAGCTCTCTTGCTGGCAGGCCTCCAGAAGTGGCCGTTGATATTGTACATGTGATAGAGGTTTAGGAACAAACTCTAGCAACTTAGACAGTGGAGTCAGTGAATGGCATTTCTCATGGCATTTCCGGCTGCTTGGACTGCTTGGACAGCCAAGGGTAAGCACTGGTGGATGGATTTTCCTCCAGGACAAGTATCCGAGTTTTCTAGAGATGTGTAAAAAAGAACCTCATAAAATGTATAGGAGAAGGCATCAAGGTTACTAGATAGAAGATCATCATATAAGAACAATTTGCATTTTTATGTACCAACCACAGTCAGAAAGCAAAACATGTTAAAGCTAACATCTATAAGAGAAACAAAAGCTATAAGTTACCTGTGGAAGCTAAAGCAACTCCATCTTGAATGCTAATCCGCCATGTTGACTTCTGATCAACCACAGTTCTGGGAGGGCCTCCAGGGTTTCTCATTTGTCTACAGTTCCTTGTGTACCAGCAGGTTTCTACGGATAATCTTGCCCTGAGGTCAAACAACCTTGATGTTATCGTATTTCAGTTATCCTACCCATTTCTTCTGAATCAGTCGGTCCCTGTGGTTTATTTTATTTTATTTTTTTTGAGTTGGAGTCTCACTCTGTCGCCCAGAGTGGAGTGCAGTGGCCGCTCCCGGCCACCGCAGCCTCGACCTGCTGGGCTCCGGCGAACCTTCCGCCTCAGCCTTCCGAGTAACCGGAATTACAGGCACGCACTACCACGCCCAGCTGATTTTTTGATTTATTGTAGAGATGAGGTCTCGCTGCCCAGGCGGGTCTCGAACCCGCGGGCTCAGGCAATCCACTCACCTCAGCCTCCCAAAGGCGTGGTATTACAGGCTGAGCCACCGAGCCCGGCTCCCGGTGGTTTATAAACCCTGGGTCTGGGGAATAATGGTCTGGGGATTCGCCATCTTTTCTAGCCACTGCCCAAGACACAGACATGGCTTCTGCTTGTAAGTTCCTATTCAATGTTTCTTTCCAAGAAGCTGGATATGCCAGCCTCTTGCTTCAGCCTTTCAGTTTCCTCAGTCATTGGGCACAGGTTTGCATAGACCTGTTCACTGCAGAACATTACCAGAAATAAATCTAATTATACACACACACACACACACACACACACACACACACACACACACACACACGTGATGCTTGTTTGCTTCTTTTTTTGTTTGAGTTGAAATCTCACTATCTCCCATGCTGGGGTGCAATGGCATGCTCGCGGCCACCGCAGCCTTGACCTGGTGGGCTCAGGCAATCCTTCCACCTCAGCCTTTCAAGTAGCTGGAACTATAGGCGTAGGCCACCAGGCTCAGATAATTTTTTGATGTATTGTAGAGACGAGGTCTTGACAAGTTGCCCAGGCCGTTCTCGAGCTCCTGGGCTCAGGGAGTCCTCTCGCCTCCCCCTCCCAAAGTGCTGGGATTATAGGCATGAATCACCACATCTGACTATATATGATCTTTATAAAGAAAATTATAAAACTTCACTTGGGTATTCTTCAATAGATAGATTGAGAGGACAACAATAGATTTAGGTTAAGAGCATGCTATTGAGAGACCCAAGAAACCAAGAAACTTATTTGCTGTAAAAGTAGCGTTTAGTTCACTATATTTCATATATCCCCACCTCATGTTTACTATATATTTTGTGTATTCCTACAGATAGATAAGACATGTTCTGATACAAAGGTTCACTGTCAAAAGGTTTCAGTTCTTCCCCAATCAATCTATAAATTCTGTGTGACTCCAACCAAATCCACATAGGGTTTGTGTGTGTGTGTATGTGTGTGTGTGTGTGTGTGTGTGTGTGTGTGTGTTTGTGTGTGTGTGTGTGTGTGTGTGAGAGAGAGAGAGAGAGAGAGAGACTAGACAAGATGATGTTAACATTATTGTAAAAAAAGGCCCAAAACTGCTAAGAAATTTTAAAGACAAGATGAGCAACTAACTCTATAACATTCTAAGACATTTAAGTTAAGACTTTGGAATTAGCACAGAGACAGACAAATAGAGCAACGAAACAGAATAGTGAGTCCAAGAGTTGACCTCCTACATGTGAAGACTTGATATGTAGCAGAGGTGACATGGAGATCAGTAGAGAAAGAATGAATGATTTCATTCTTGGCATCAGGAACTTGGTAATGCACATTGGAAAAAAAAACAACAACATTAAATTGTAGGGGAAAACATTTTTTAAGTGGAACTTTCAGACTTCTAGAAGAAAATATAGAAAACTTTCAAGATCACAGCACAGGCAATAATATCTTAAAACACAAACTGTTCAGACCCTAAAGAAAAAGAGTGGTAAATTTGTGTGCTTTCAAATGTAAAGCTTAGTTTCCTGAGAAAGTGCCATGAGGGCAAATGCAAAACAAGCAAACACAACCCAGAGGGGACATCTGCAGTGTAGCAGCAAGTGGGGGTGTGCTGCCTGACCCCTTTCAACATAGACACACTTGTGAGGTGTGTGATTGGCTGGCAGTCTGGGGCTGCCCTACCTTGAGACTCACCACTGTGTTTAAGCTGAGGCCAAGCTTGCCCTGGCCGGATCCCAGCCAATCACTTAGCTCGCAGGGAGCTCCAGAGCTGAGACATTCCTGCTCAATGTGCGGATCCTTTAAAAGGCAAATTTAGTCGGCTCGGTGGCTCAGCCTGTAATCCCGTGCCTTGGGAGGCTGAGGTGAGTGGATTGCCTGAGCCCGCGGGTTCGAGACCTGCATGGGCTACTTGGCGAGACCTCATCTCTACAATAAATCAAAAAAATCAGCCAGGCTTGGTAGCGCGCGCCCGTAATTCCAGCTACTTGGAGGGCTGAGGCGGAAGGATTGCCGGAGCCCAGCAGGTCAAGGCTGCGGTGGCTGGGAGTGGCCACTGCACTCCATCTGGGTGACAGAGTGAGACTCCAACTCAAAAAAAAAAAAAAAAAAGAAAAAGAAAAAAAAAGGCAGACTTTCCTCTGGGGCTCCCCATTAGTCTGCCTGACTTCCCCAGAGCTACCCTGCAGATGGAGGCTCTTCCTACCTAACCCTCCTTTCTTCTCTCTCCATTCACAAGCATCAAGACCTGCCTTGGGGCTGCAGACCCCCCTGCCATGCCTGCTCCCTTCCCATTATCCTGCAGGAGCGTTACCCCCAATTATTGTCTTATACGTCTGATTCCATTTTGATGTCTGCTTCTTGGAGGACATGAATAGACATAGCCTAAAAATAACAAAGGACTGGTATCCAGAAAGTGTATGTAGAAACAAACTGTAGTTGGAAAAGAAAAAGACAATCAACTGAAAACTGGGCAAAAGATATGAACAGGCAATATACAGAAGAAGAAACTTAAAAGGCCAATAAACACATGAAAAGATGCCCAATCTTAATAGTTGTCAGGGGAATGAAAATTACAATAAGTCTCCAACATATGAATGAGTTATGTTCCAAAAGTGTGTTTGTAAGTCCAATTTGTTTGTAAGTCCAACAAAGTTAGCCTATGTACCCAACAAACACAATTAGTACCAGCCACATCACCACTGCTTTTACACTTGCTGCCAGACATTCTGGGCCTGAAATAAAGATACAATACTCCTGCATTCACTACAGTACTGTACATTAAAGTACACAAAAGCACAACCACTTGTAGAGGATGCACACATGACAATGTATGCCAGACAAGTGAACTTACGTGATTGGACATGTGAATGCACATTCATATATTTGAAAGTTCGCAACTTGAAGATTTGGATGTAGGAGACTTACTGTAAAGCAAAACAAGATTCTATTTTATATCCATAAGTCTTGTACAAGCCAAAGACTTTGCCAAAGTATCTGGGAAAACATGGAGCAACATATGCGCTGTGGGTGGGAGTATGAATTGATGCAACTATTTTTTTTTTGTTTGAGTCAGAGATTCACTCTGCTGCCCAGGCTGAAGTGCAGTGACATGTCCATGGTCACCGCAGCCACGACCTACTGGGCTCAGGTGATCCTTCCACTTCAGCCTTCCAAGTAGCTGGAACTACAGATGCACACCACAACATCTGGCTAATTTTTTGATTTATTGTAAAGATGAGGTCTCACCAAGTTGCCCAGGCTGGTCTCAAACCCCGAGGCTCAGGCAATCCTCTTGCCTCTGCCTCCCAAGGTGCTGGGATGACAGGCTTGAGCCACTACACCTGACTGATGCAACCATTTTGGATAGCAATTTAGTAACTATCCATCCAGCAAAGATGCGGAAGTACTTACCTACCACTTCCAGTGAAGGGACTCTCCCAAATTTGCATGAGGATATGTCAACAATACATGCAGAATTATTTGAAAGTAGAAAAAAACCAGAACAACCTAAATGTTTCCAAAGAGAAAAATGGATGAATACATTGTGGAATAGCCATACAACAGAATATCATATAGCATGAACATAAATGCTACCAAAGCAAGAATTTCCACACTGAAAGGAAGTGAACAATGGGCTTTTAGTTGTGAAAAGTCCTACAATATTTATTCTATTTATTTTTATTTATTTATTTATTTTTGGAGTTGGAGTCTCACTCTGTTGCCCAGACTGGAGTGCAGTGGCCGCTCCCGGCCACCGCAGCCTCGACCTGCTGGGCTCCGGCAATCCTTCCGCCTCAGCCTTCTGAGTAGCCGGAATTACAGGCATGCACTACCACGCCCGGCTGATTTTTTTATTTATTGTAGAGATGAGGTCTCGCCTGCCCAGGCGGGTCTCGAACCCGTGGGCTCAGGCAATCCATTCACCTCAGCCTCCCAAAGGCGCGGGATTACAGGCTGAGCCACCAAGCCCGGCTCTATTTATTTTTTAAAAGTAGAAAGAGAAGAAGAGGGAGAAAGAGACACTTGTTTATCGTCTAGTCTGCAGAAACTAAATTAACAAGTACTTTTGAGATAATTTGTATTGGCCACACTAATTCTTGCAGGAGACAGATTGCAATTTCATAAATCCTTCATCTATTAAGAATAAATTTAAGACTGGATATGGAGGCTCAAGTCTGTAATCCCAGCACTTTGGGAGGCCGAGGCAAGAGGATTGCCTGAGCTCAGGGGTTCAAGCCCAGCCTGTCTCTACAATAAATCAAAAAATAAGCCGGGCATGGTAGCATGTGCCTGTAGTTCCAGGTACTTGGAAGACTGAGGTGAAAGGATTGCCTGAGGCCAGCACCTCTGAGGCTGCAGTGGCCATGAGTGCAGTCTCGACCTCCACTCTAGCCTGAGAGACAGAGTAAGATTTCAACTTAAAAAAAAAAAAAAGAACAAATTTAACTAGGTGTGGTGGCTCATGCCTATAATCCTAGCACTTTGAGAGGCCGAGACGAGAGGATTGCCTAAGCCCAGAGGTTCAAGCCCAGCCTGGGCAACTTGGTGAGACCTCGTCTCTACAATAAATTAAAAAAATTGGCCAGGCATGGTGGCGCACACCTATAGTCCCAGCTACTTGGGAGGCTGAGGCAGAAGGATCACCTGAGCCCAGCAGGTCAAGGCTGCAGTGGCTGTGAGCACGCCCCTGCACTCCAGCTTGGATGGACCGAGTGAGACTTTGACTCAAAAAAAAAAAAGTACATATGGAAAAGAGTCATCTATTAACAGTTTTTTCTTATCAGTCCCAACAGCTGTCGGAAGTGCTAGAAGTTTGGTGGCATATTCTTTTTTTTTTTTGAGTTGGAATCTCACTCTGTCACCCAGGCTGGAGTGCAGTGGCCTGCTCACGGCCACCTCAGCGTCGACCTGCTGGGCTCCCGCTATCCTTCCGCTTCAGCCTTCCAAGTAGCCGGAACTACAGGCAAGCGCTACCATGCCCGGCTAATTTTTGATTTATTGTAGAGACTAGGTCTCGCCAAGTTTCCCAGGCTGGTCTCGAACCCGCGGGCTCAGTCATTCCACTTGCCTCGGCCTCCCAAAGTGGTGGGATTACAGGCTGAGGGTGGTGCACTCTTAAATGTCTGCCTTGAGCAGGCCTTGTGTTTGGAAATACAAAAAGGAGGGGAGGGAAGAGGCAGGGGGTGGGCTGTGGGGGTGGAGTGGAAAGGGATGTCTCCCCCTCCATTGTGCGCCCTTCTGCAGAACAACCTCGTCACCCAGCCTTCATCCAGCCTGACATCCAGCTGCTGCCTGGTGTGTGCTGTCCTGGAATTCTCATTACATCTCGAATCCAGCTCCAGCCAGTGATGGAATTACAGCCAGCAGGTCCTGCCCCGCCTGTGTGACCCGAGAAGGGAAATCTCTGCTCTGGATCCCAGCTTTGGAAAACCTCCTGGGCCTCTCTGCCAGGGCCTTGTCCCCAGTTGCCTTCCTGATCTGGGACCAAGTGACAAGCACCGAGCTGTTTACTGTCCCCTCCCTTCTCACTGGACCGTGGCCACTGGCTTTGTCACTACATTCTCCCGTCAAGCCAGCGACAGGTAATAAGCACAAATAAAAGGCAAGACCCAGGGTTAGTGCTGAACAGAAGCCAACCAGATAGCGTCTGGCACACAGGGCGTTCAGTTAAAACACGTGATCTTTTATTTTTAAAAATATTATTCGGAAAATATCTATGGAGCCTTACGATGGACTTGAGGGCCAGTATGGAAGATTTGACCCTGTTCTCAAGGGGTTGCAGGCTCAGAGCAGGAGACAGACACAGAAGGCCACCCAGGGGGCTTTAAACGGCTCCTGGGTGCGGTGTTTGATGGCCCCAGGGAATGAAGTCTATGCTACTACAGCAGTGCCCTCAAACGCCACCTGCACCCTTTCCAAGGCAGGCCTTGCTGCTGGCTGGTAGTCCCTGCAATCTTCTACCCCCGCCCCCACCCTTCTCGGTCCATAGGTCCTGACCCATTTCTGCCGACTTTTCCTCTGGTTCTAGTATTCAGATGGAAACTGTCCCCCCAAAGTGACAAGAATTGCATGCCAGGTGCAGGAAAGAAATATAGTTATAATTCAGCATTAATCAGGCTGCACTTTGGCCCACTTCCTATTGCTGAAAAGTCACATGGCACGAGACACTGACGATTGCATCCCCTTTGTTCCCATAGACAGGGTCTCTGGCACTAGGGTCATGAGACTGTTTAAGAAAAAAAAAAGAATCAACCAGCTGGATATGATGGCTCACACCTATAATCCCTGTTCTTTGGGAAGCCAAGGTAAAGAATTGCTGAGCCCACAGGCTTGAGACTGGCCTGGGCAACTTGGTGAAACCTCATCTCTGCAATAAATAAAAAAATTAGCTGAGCATGGTGGCGTGTGCCTGTAGTTCCAGCTACTTGGAAGGCTGAGGTGGAAGGATCGTCTGAGCCCAGCAGGCCAAGGCTATGGTGGCTGTGAGTGTCCATTGCACTCTAACCTGGGCGACAGAGGAGACTCCGACTCAAAAAAAAAGAAAAATGAAAAGAAAAAGAAGAAAAAAAGGAAAAAAAGAAAAAGAAAAAGAATCGACCTGATCCCCTTTGCTCCCAGAGACAGGGTCTCTGACGTTAAAACCATAAGTCTTTTGTTCCTTAAGATGCTTTATCAGCCCCAGAATTCCAGCAACCAGTTTGAAGGCCCCTACAGAGGACCAAGATTAGCATGAGAATACAGCTTCTTTCTATCCCTGTCACGTGACTTCACCCCCTTTGACCAATCAGTGATCTCCGTTGGGGGTCCCCTCAGAACTCTGAAAAACCCTAACCCTAAACTCCTCGGAGAAATAAATTTGAGGCTGTCTCCCATCTCCTTGTTCGGTGACCCTACAATTAAATCTCTTTCTCAGCCAGGTACAGTAGGTCACGCCTGTAACCTCAGCACATTGAGAGGCGGAGGCAAGAAGATTGCCTGGGCTCAGGGGTTCAAGACCAGCCTGAGCAACATGGTGAGACCTTGTCTCTACAATTAAAAAAAAAAAGAAAAAGAAAAAATTAACTGAATGTTGTGGCACATGCCTGTGGTTCCAGCTACTTGGAAGGCTGAGGCGGAAAGTTCACCTGAGCCCAGCAGTTCGAGGCTGCAGTAGCCATGAGTGTGCCACTGCACTCCAGTCTGGGCAACAGAGTGAGACTCCAACTCAAAAAAACCCCCACCAAATCTCTTTCTCTGTTGCAACCTGGTGTCTGGGTGCATTGACTCACTGTGTGCACGGGGCAACAAACCTACCATGGTTACGGCAAATTGCCACAGTTACAGTGGACCTGCCAGTGAACCTGCTGGGCTACAGTAAACCTACCTGGTTACAGCCAACCCACGATGGTTGTAACAAGCCTAACACAGTTATATAGCAACCCTCCTACGGTCCCGGAGGGGCCAGCCTTCCTGACTCTCTACCTGGCACTGGCAACTTAGCTTAATTTTACCATTGCAGGAGTCAGAGTCCCGGCCTCACTCCCCAGCTTTACAATGCTGTTCTCTCTACCCGGAATGCCCTTGCAGAAGGAGCCTCTGGCTCTGCCTGACTCAGCTTTCAAAGCACTTCTGCAAGACGTTCCAACCCTGAAGAGGGTTTCATTTTCTGCGTCACATGGATTGAGCATGACTGCTTACTGGTTTGTGTTCCTCTTCTTGATCACCAGTTCCTTGTGAGCAGGGACCCTGGTTTATTCATCCCAGCATCCCCCACTCTGAACATCCTTCATGGCTCGATCCTTTTTTTGCTAGACGGGGCTCTGCTGGATCATACCACCATGTCTTCCCTCCGACAGCAAGGCAAGCTCTTAGCAGGCAGAAGCCCCGACAGGCAGTGGCTAATGAGCGACAGGTGAATGGTAATGTGCACACCCATGTGCTCCGCTTACATAACGGCCGCCTCCTGTTCTTCCTGCCTCTAGCCTTTGCACTAGCCCAGTGCATCCTCTTCTCCATGGCCTGAGGTGGCAGGCTCAACATCTCTGGCCTCCCTAACAGATACCTGTGCTTGACCCGGTATATCTTGCTTGACAGCCCGAGCCAGGTGACCGGCAGGAGGGTACCTCCTGGTTCTGGAATGTCTTGGCAGGCCTGGAACCCAGGCACGAGCACACCTGCAGAATGTGTGCCTGCAGGGAAGGGGGGCTGAGGACCAGCTGCATCGCTGAGGCTCCAGGGCTATATTTGTATAGGGTAGGAAGAAGAATCAGGCTTGAGAAATGAAACAGGAAGGTGGGTGAACCATCAAGCGGCCGCCGGTCAGTGCCACCCTCTGAGCTCTTAAGCAAGACCAGTTGGTGCAGGTCCTCGGGACGTCAATTCCGACAGGACAGCCCCGTGGGAGCCGCGTGTGGCCAGGCCCCGTCCCCACGTCTCTGTTGACTGCACTTCCCTTAACCCAGAAGAAGGCAGGTGGAGCTGATCAGATTACACACCGGGCCCCTGGCGTCTGCTTCTCACCCCCAAGGTTAAAATGGTTGATTCCCATCAAAGCTGGACTGGATAAAAAAAATGTGGTGCATATACACAATGGAATATTATGCAGCCATAAAGAAGGACAAACATATAGACTTCACAGCAACTTGGATGGATTTGGAGTCAATCATACTCAGTGATTTATCACAGAAACAAAGAACAGAGTTCCATATGTTCTCACTCATAAGATGACCTTGAACAATTATAATGCTATAAGAAAGAGAATGGCAGTAATGGGAAACTGTCAGTTGGTGGGGGATTGGCAGTTGAGGGAAACTGCTAGGGGAGGGAGGGGCATACCTCATCAACAGGGGTACCTGCATGATCAATGTTTGTATACCTAACCCTGAATTGTACCCCACATCTTTATAATAAAAAATTTTTTTAAAATGCTTGATTCCGTAACATGCATTCATAAGCCTGGAAGCTTTGCGCTCTATGACATAGAAACCTCGTCTATTTCTGCAAAGGATGTTTAACTACAAAAGCCAAAAAAAAAAATCGGCCAATAAATACCAAAGGGGTGATATTGAAGACTTTGATAGCGCAATGGGCCTGCCGTTTTGCTAAAGCAGTGGGTCTCAAACAAGCTCACATCCCCAACCCCAGAGAGGCTATTAAAAAACAGGGTGCTGGCCCCATCCCTCAAGTTTTGTTTCTGTAAGTCTGGGTCAGGCCAGCGTTTGTGGTTCTAACAAGTTCCCAGGTAACACTGATGGTGTCCAGGGATGCTGCTTTGGGAATTGCTTTCCCCTTCCTTCCTTCCTCCAAAAAAACTTATGTAGAGAGAAATAAGCAAATAGGCTGGACATAGCAGCTCATGCCTGTAATACCAGAACTTTGGGAAGCCGAGGTGGGAGGATCACTTGAGACCAGGAGTTTGAGACCAGCCAGGGTCACATACCAAGACCCCCCTATCTCTACAAAGAAAAATTTAAAAGTTGGCTTGAGCATGGTGGCACACACCTGTATAGTCTCAGTTACTTGGGAGGCTGAAGTGAGAGGATCACTTGAATTCAGCAGTCTGAGGCTGCAGTGAGCTATGATCATCCCACTGCACTCCAGCCTGGGCCACAGAGCAAGACCTTGTCTCTGAACAACAACAAACAAAACAAATAGACACAAAGGATAGGTGTGAGCACCTGGCCTCAGGCCGCTCACGGAAGACTCCAGATATTTTCATTGGCCCTTGTGCCACATCACCGTCCTCCAAGGTGATTTTCCAAGGAGATGTCCTGGGATCCACCGCCTTCCCCTTCGTGGTCCTACGAGGCTACAGCCTTACGGCTGTCTGCTGTCCCCAGTCTCCAGGCACACAGCTAAGGGAGGACAAATCTTGGGGCATAGACCCCTAAAGGCTGTTCAGAAGTCTCCATGTGCATCAGCCTAAAGCCTGAGCTGTCACAAGTTCGTTCCAGCCTTTCTGGTGACCCGCTCCTCTCCATGCCCGCACCCTGTCTTTGAGCCTTCCACGAAGACTCCCCGGGCTCGACTCTGCCGAGGTGACAGCATGGTACTCTCCTCCTCCAGACAAGTCTGAGGCCCTTCCAACTGGGAACCAGGCCTGCTCCAGGCCACTCTGGGGTATAAGGAAGTCCCTCCTCCCCTGAGGCTGAGTTCTTACTTTCTAGGCAGTCACTTCCCATCTGTCACTGTAGTGCCACCCATCCCCCATCGACCCACCCCTCTTTCCTAGGGTGGATGAGCAATTTGGTAGAGGGAGGGTGAGGGGTAAGGACAAGGGGTTGGAAAGATGGGGGGTGGACATCATAGCTGTTGAAATATTCATCATGGGAAGATCAGATCCTTGGTCTCTGTCCCTTACACTTAAAAAAAAAGAAAAAGAAAGTGCCAGGCATGGTGGCTCATGCTGGTATTCCCAGCACTTTGGAATGGCAGAGGTGAGAGGATTGCCTGAGTCCAGGGGTTCGAGACCAGCCTGAACAACTTGGCAAGATTTCATCTCTACAGTAAGTTTAAAAAATTTTTATAAAAAATGTGCAGTGTTGTTCACAATAGCAAAAACATGGAACCAACCGTGCTGGGGGGGGTGGGATTTGTAGTAGTGGGATTCTGCCAGGGGAGTGGGGTGCATACCTCATCAACAGGGGTACCTGCATAATGAACATTTGTATACTTAACCCTGAATTGTACCCCACATCTTTAAAATTAGAAATTAAAAAAAAAGAAAAAATTAACTGGGTGTGTTGGCACGCCCCTGTGGTTCCAGCTTCTTGGAAGACTGAGGTGGAAGGATCGTCAGAGCCCAGCAGGTCAAAGCTGCCATGGCTGTGAGTGTGCCTCAGCATTCCAGCCTGCGTGACAGGGTGAGACTATGATTTAAAAAAAAAAAAAAGAAAGAAAGCGGTGTTGTTTTTCTTTGGGGTGGATTTCCATGACTGGTTCTGTGTTTATGGTCTCTAAAGGTCTTAATTGGGTTGCTCAAGTCTCGTGACTACAGGTTGTGTTTCAGCGAGAGAAACTTGTACATTGCTTAGCAGACTGTTTTAATTATTTTCTCCTTTAGATACATGGTTTCACTCTGTCACGCAGGCTCTGGAGTACAGTGATGTAATCAGCTTACTGCAGCCTCAAACTCCTGGGCTCAAGCGATCCTCCCTCCTCAGCCTTCCAGGTAACTGTGGCTACAGGTGTGTGCCAACATGCCCAGCTAATTTTTTAGAGAGATGAGGTATCACTATGTTGCCCAGGCTAGTCTTAAACTCCTAGCCTCAAGTGATCCTCTGGCCTTGGCCTCCTAAAGCGCTGGGATTACATATGTAAGCCACTGCACCTGGCCTGTTTTAGTCTGTTCAAGTATTTGCTGAAGGAAAGAATGAGTTCTGCTCACGTGATTCCATGGGTTTTAGCTTAGCTGGAAAGCGGGTTTCACAATAACAGTATCACAATTCACATAGACCTTACCTCAGTAAACATCTTAAATAAAAAAAAAAAATTTTGACCGAGTACGGTGGCTCACACCTATAATCCCAGCACTTTGGAAGACTGAGGTGAGAGGGTAGCCTGAGCCCACGAGTTCGAGACCAGCCTGGGCAACTTGGAGAGACCTCATCTCTACAATAAATCAAGAAATTAGCCGGGTATGGTGGCACATGCCTGTAGTTCTAGCTACTTGGAAGACTGAGGTGGAAGGATTGCCTGAGCCCAGCAGTTTGAGGCTGCGGTGGCCGGGAGCATGCCACTGCCCTCCAGCCTGGATGACAGAGTGAGATTCCAACTCAAAAAAAAATTTTTTTGAGGTTAAAATGGTAAAATCAGCAAAACATTTTTTAGCTCCACAGAAAAGACCTCAGTGCCTGCTCCCATAAGCTTCGTATAAAGAGGCTAGCTTTCTCCTTGAGCAATATGATAGAAGTCACATGGCCGGGCCTGGTGACCCGGCTCATTCGACCCAAGTGCCCATCGGCCTTTGCCTAGCACTGAGACTTTCTGGGATTGCACATAGGCGGCCTTGGGAAGGCTCGAGGACAGAGTTGTTTCTACCTCAGGGCTTGCTTGTGAAGCAGCAGTTGAAGCTAGGGCGGTGGAGTCCAAGGTCTGGCTTGGGACCTGCTTCAAGGACAGAGGCCTTCATGCCATCTGAGCAAGTATCAGGATGGTCTCTGCTGCATACCACTCATAGCTCCCACCCGGGCATCAGGAAATCTAAGCTCTGAGTCAAAGAGGTCATGCTGGCTGGATACCAACTTGTCATTGATGACAGACTGTGGTCCAGTGTGGAAATCCCACTGCCAGCAACTAAGCCAATGCAAAAGAGTCACTTGGGGTGCAGTGGCCACCCTCTTCCTCTCCAGGCCTCCTGCTCTAGAGGGGATCTCTCTAGGGTCACCTGGATGATTGTGTCTGGACAGTCTGAGTCAGAACCACGGCAGAAGCAACTGGATGTGAAAGGTTTGAACACCCTTCCCCCCAGCCCTTTACCAAGCCGACTGGTCAACCCAAAGAGGCACCCAGATCCTGGGGCCTTCTCTGTTCAGGTTGCTTTCTTGGCAAAAGCAGGACAAAGTCATGCAGGCTGGGTGCACTCCCCTCTCACCTCTGGGCCCACCAATGGCATCAGTGATAACTACTCCCAATAAAGGGCTTTGCTGAGAAGAACAGACTGCATTCTGGAAATGAAACTCCCTTTAAAAATGTCCATTCTAGCCAGGCACATGACTCATGCCTATAATCCCAGCACTTTGGGCGACTGAGGCAGGAGGATCGCTTGAGGCCAAGAGTTCAAGATCAGCCTGGGCAACAGAGCAAGACCTCATCTCTACAAAAAATATAGAAAAATTAGCCAGGTGTGGTGGCATGTGCCTGTAGTCCCGGCAATCCAGGAGACTGAGGCAGGAGGATCACGTGAGCCCAGGAGTTTGAAGCTGCGATGAACTGGGATCATGCCACTGCCCTCCAGCCTGGATGACGGAGTAAAAACCTCTCTCAAAGATTAAAAAAATTAAAATTAAAATGTCCACTTCATTCTGGACTCAAGGAGGGAAATTTCTACATTCCCAACCAGGAAAACGAAAGGCAAAGAAAAAGCTGGGGAGTCTCTTCTTTAATGATTTTTAAAGCAAAATTAATCACTCGCACCTTCCCAACAGAGCTCCGTGGGCCCTGAGATGTTTCCCTGACTTCTCTTTCCGACCCTGTGTCCCGCGTGTGCTGCTGTGCCCTCTAGAGCTTGTGTATACCCCCAACACCACGGAGTAGGGGCTTCTGCCAGCATGCCACAAAGGAAGCCATCCAAAATACTCTGGGACAGGCCACTACCTTTGTCTTTCTTTCTAAGGGGAAGAAATGAAGGCTCTTGGAGAGGAGGACATTGCACATGGTCTCACAGGTACTGCGGGTACATAGAAGGTCAGGCCCCTCTGCTGGAGGAAGGGATTGCACCCAGAGCCTCCCTTCACGAACGCCCAGGTCCCCAGCAAGGGCTGCCCTCCCATGTGCACAGGAAGACTGGTGGAGCCCACAGCAGGCACTTCTGACCAGAGGAAGGTGGTGCTCTTAATGATAATAGACACGTATTAAGCACTTACTGTATGCTAGGCACTGCTCTAAGCGCTTGACATGCGTTAACTTAATTAACAACCCGATATAAAGTAGGTTGTTATTAGCCCTGTTTTACAGATGAGAAGACTGAGGCACAGAAAGGCTCAGGAATGTGTCCAGGGTCACTCTTGGAGGAACTGGCGGAGTCATGATCCAAACCGTCACAAGCCCGACTCCAGAATCAGTGCTCCGCCGTTTCCTGTTCTTCATGGTCTGTCGAGGTTTTCAGAATAACTGTTTACCTAGTGTATTGTGTACTCTTAGGGATAGTCAGCACGGGACGACATCTGATTCCTTTCTACTACAGGCCTGGGAGGCGGGTCGATTGAACAATATCGTCGCCCTCAGATGGCAGGAAGCCAAGAGAGAGGTCAAGCATCTTTCTTGAGGTCACCTTGTTATTTAGTCAGAAACTACTCAGGGCTCCCGATTTTGAAGAACTGATTGTTCTGTTGACCCACAGGGATCTCACCCTGTTGGATTAGAAGCAAGCAGTGATGCCCAACACCCGGTTATAACCACTGGCCTCACCCACCCATTGGGACCCACTCACGGGATAGAATGGAATAATTGTCTCTGGGTGCTTTGGCCGGGACTGGATGGGCCTGGTGTTTGGCGTGAGTGAGTGCTGGGTCCCTACACTCAGGAGCCAGCCTGTAGCAGGCCCCGGCAGACGTGGAACCAGGGCAGGCCTTGCTTATTTATTTTTTTGAGTCAGGATCTCATCCTGTCACCCAGGCTTGAGTGCAGTGGCACAATTACTGCTCACTGTGACCTCAACTCCTGAACTCAGGCTATCCTCCCACTTCAACCTCCCAAGTAACTGGGACTACAGGTGCATCCACCATGCCTGGATCGTTTTTTTAATTTGTTTTGAAGAGATGAGATCTCTCTATGTTGCCCAGGCTGGTCTCGAACTTCTGGACTCAAGTGAACCTCCTGCCTCAGCCTCCCAAAGGGCTAGGATTATAGGCATAAAGCACTGTGCCCAGGCCAGCCAGGCCTTGTTTAGAGCATCCTGTCTTCATGGGTTGCTCCAGCACTTTCTCTGAAAGAGTTTCATGTCGTCATCCTGGCATGAGAGGCTGTCAGGCCTGGTCACCGTCACTAAGGAGGGCCCCTTTTCATTAGAGTAACTACCAGTCCCTGGTGGGTGACTTCCCTCCCTTGGTCCAGTGTATGGGTTGCTTTTGGCCTGGGCAACTTTTCCATTCCAGGTTGTCCTGAGCAGGCAGATTTTATTCAAATGCAGGACTCTGTCCAGAACAATGTCACCAAAAGCACATACTGGGCCCCTTTTCTCAGAAGAGGGTTGAGAGCTTGCCAGGCGGTAAACCATCTATGGTCTATTAAACACAAAGGCAGAGCTTAGAGGAGACCTTGGAAACCACATTTTAAACTTAATTAAATTAATTAACTTATTTTTTGAGTCAGAGTCTCACTCTGTTGCCCAGGCTGGAGTGCAGTGGACCTACTGGGCTCAGGCGATCCTTCCACCTCAGCCTTCCAAGTAGCTGGAACTATAGGCACATGCCACCACACCCAGCTAACTTTTTGATTTATTGTAGAGACGAGGTTTCGCCAAATTGCCTAGGCTGGTCTTGAACCCCTGGACTCAGTCAATCCTCTCGCTTCTGCCTCTCAAAGTGCTGGGATTACAGGCATGAGTCACGGTGCCTGGCCACATATTTTTAATTTTATTGAAAATGCAGGGATTGGGTGCAGTGGCTTACACCTGTAATCTCAGCACTTTGGGAGGCCGAGGTGTGTTGGGAGCCGGCCGTGGAGGCCCACTGAGTGTTAGGGATCAGGGAGGGCCGTGGACCCCGAGATCACTAGGATGTGTTCGGGAGCCGTTGACCCCATTTTCCTCCTCCTTTTACCATGCAGCACAAGTAACCTAAAGGAACTCTACTGATCTAAGCTGAAGGCTCTGTGACTGTGACAGGCAAGGCTCACTCTAGAAACCCATTGTTCCTGTTTCCCATAAACTGCGATTTTGGCTTAGGTATTAGATATAATTCAAATTCAGGTCACATTTGGGAGCCTTTTATACCCACGGTACAAGCTTCTTTAAAAGATTTAAAAGTATATTTGTAGAATTAGTATATACTTATGGAGAGCTGTTTTCAGCTTTTGAATGGTATAAATGACTATCTAGAGTTATCAGAAATGGCCTAGCACAGAGTTTGGGCCGGGCCACATTCCTGAGGGCCCAGCGCGTACTTTGGACTGGGCTACATTCTTTTAGGCTGGCTTTAGCTACAGTTAGTGTAGGGTTTTTTCTACCTATTATAGAAATTGAATTTATTTTATTCATAGAAAGTTTTGTAGAATAGGTCATGTTAATGTTAGGGAATCATGTTAGTTCAAGCATGATCAATCATGATATTTTGAGGTTTAATAAGAATACAGTTAACTTTAGAAATTTCATTGTCTCCATTTTCTACTATTGTGGTTTTTGGTCTTAGTACATTTACAGTTTATATTTGGGTTTATTTTTAGAAGCTTTGTTGCTGATGATCAGCTTTATGTATTAGGATTAGGAATTAGAAACTTTCATAGAAATTAGGATAGATATATAGGACTTTAGAATAGCCATTTTGTTAAGAGATTGTAGTCTATTGTTCCAAAAAGTGGCCCATCATGAACCTTGGACTGGGCCACATCCTTTAGAGCCCAGCGTGATCTTTGGACTGGGCCACATTCTTTAGGAGTTGGCTTAAGCTTCTGTAGCATTGTGTAAGTAGTAGTAGCATAGAATAGAAAGGTAATAAGATTTAAGTTAGTCATCATGGGTGTTGTGTGCACATGAGCTTCAGAAGTTATTGATTATCAGAACATCATTAGGCTAGTAAGGATTGTGCACTGCTTTTGAAGAGCATTAACTAGCAAAGGGAACAATAAGACAATCTTGGGGTTTGTCCTTCCTCATACCTGAGAAAACATCTGGCGGGTGGGGGACGCCCCTCCTGCACCTGGTTTTGTGTTCACGTGAAAGACTTGTGAGACTGTCTGTGTAAAATTTGGGGATAAATACCTGCTGTAACTTTCAATAAATGGCTTCTGCTCATTTCACTGAACAGTTGTCCACTTTCTTTCTTTCTCTTTCTTCCTCTTTATATCTATCCTTCCATCTTTCTTTCTTTTAATATCTGTCCCTACAGATTTGCGGACGCCACCACATCTTCCAAGGGACTTCCCAAAACTTGCAGGGGCTGGCCCCCCGCAGAGGTGGGAGGATCACTTGAGGCCAGGAGTTCAAGTGTAGCCTGGGCAACATAGCAAGACCCCATCTCTAAAAGAAGGAAGAAGCCGGGCTTGGTGGCTCAGCCTATAATCCCACGCCTTGGGAGGCTGAGGTAAGTGGATTGCCTGAGCCTGCGGGTTTGAGACCCACCTGGGCAACTTGGTGAGACCTCATCTCTACAATAAAAAAATCAAAAAATTAGCCAGGTGTGGTAGCGCGTGCCTGTATTTCCAGCTACTTGGAAGGCGAGGCGGAAGGATCGCTGGAGCCCAGCAGGTCAAGGCTGCGGTGGCTGGGAGTGGCCACTGCACTCCAGTCTGGGCGACAGAGTGAGACTCCAACTCAAAAAAATAAAAAATAAAAAAAATTTAAAAATAAAAATAAAAGAAGAAAGGAAGGAAAGAAAAAAGGAAGGGAGGGAGAGAGGAGAGAAAGAAGGAAGAAAGAAAGAGAGAGGAAGAAAGCAAGAGAGAGAGAGAATGCAGACCAAGTTTAGAAAGTCAAGACATTTGCTCATGGTCACCGGGATCGATCTTCCATGGCCAAGCTGGAGCAGAACTCTGGGCCCAACACACCACCCCTGCCCTGGGGGTTGTCAAGGTGTAGACCATCTATTCAAACAAGCTGCTCAGATTAAGTAGAACAGGATGCAGAGTCACTGCCCACTTTGCTGGATGCTTGCTTAGTGCTGCTCAGTATTTTTTTTTTTGAGTTAGAGTCTCACTCTGTCGCCCAGACTGGAGTGTAGTGGCCGCTCCCGGTCACCGCACCCTCAACCTGCTGGGCTCCGGCGATCCTTCCGCCTCAGCCTTCCAAGTAGCTGGAACTACAGACGCACACTACCACGCCTGGCTCATTTTGATTTATTGTAGAGATGAGGTCTCGCCAAGTTGCCCAGGCGGGTCTCGAACCCATGGGCTCAGGCAATCCACTCACCTCGGCCTCCCGAGGCGTGGGATTACAGGCTGAGCCACCGAGCCCGACTAGGATTTTTTTTTTTTAAAGCAGGGCTGTCCTGGCTGTCAACATTTCCATGTCTTCTCTCCTCCCGCAAATCCCCAGTGTGCAATTTGAGATGCTTCCCTGACCTCATCTCAGTGCAGACACAGTTCAGAAAGGGTGAGAAGGCATGAGGAAACCCCAAACCACGGAGCCAGGAATCCGCCTGTGAGAGGGCAGCTGCTGGAAGGGCCCAGCAGGCTGGTAGGGATCAGCGACCGCAGGTCTGCGCCACGACCCTGCCACCCAGAGCCAACCCCACCTTCTGGCACTGTCAGAGGCATGCTTCAGCCAGAGGGCACACCAGAACCTGTCAGGCATGGGACACCAAGTAAACAGCCCCGAGGAATATCTCTGACTTGAATTTCAGCTCATTTACTTGGAAGCATCTGTCCCCTCCAGTGGGTGGGGGTAGGGAAGGCTCAGGTGACGCTGTCCTTCTGTTAAGGAGGCAGTGTGGACTTGGGGTGCAGTGGCTCTCAGGCTGTTTGGTGGCAGTACTGCAGGGACAGCGGGAGAAGGGAGTCCACGGGAAAGCCATTCCCTCCACCCCACACCCCTGGGCCCTTGGCTACTCCAAACTGTGCAGTTCTGCCTTATGTCTTCTTTCAAATGAACATTCCAAGGCTAGAACTTCTTGAGATGCATCAATGCAGCAGGGAGACAGAGGACGAGAGCCAGTGAGCCTCTAGACATACCTGCCACCAGTTTCCGTGACCTTTGTCCAGGCCACTCCTTCCCGGGAGCCAGTGCTCAGTCACTTCCGCTGCCAGGAGTCTTCGCTGGGGCTCTGTCCTCTCTTTCTTCCTGGGAAAGGTGTCAGGGCCACCGTCTGGGCAGGTGGAACATTGTCACCTCCAGGAACCCTGCTCAGCCCTCCAGTCTCCCCCTCCCGACCCCAGCCTGTCCTTAAAGTCCTTTGTCACATGAGTGCAAAGATGTGACATTGACTGGAAAGATACCAAGGATGGTTAAGAATCAAGGTATTATTATCACACACATCGACAAGGAGAGGGAAAAGAAGGATTCAGAGTCTTTGACCCCTTGGCATTTACTGTCTAGTCAAGCAAGCATCTTCGATTAAGTAGAAAGGGAGGCGGGGAGTTTGAGGCTGCTGGCACCAGTGAGGTCGAGCACGCTAATCAGAATGGGGTGAGAGCCAGCAAGGACATAATTACTACTTGGATGCCAGAGGAGATTCCTGGGGCCAACGGGAAGCTTGCCGTGGCAACACACACTGCCCAAAAGGTTGGAACCGGCAGGTCGAAAGTGTGCTCTGATGACAACCTGGGACTGACAGGTCTCAAAAAAAAAGGGCCAGCGCCTTTGCTGACTGCTGACTTTCCAAACACGAGCTCCCGCTTCAAATTCCATGACCGGCTTGATCCCTCTCCTCCCCCAAGTGCTGGCTTGTTCTGTGAGGATCTCTATTAAAGGAAAGTTGACTTTTCAAAACAACATTCGGCCGGGTGTGGTGGCTCACACTTATAATCCCAGCACTTTCGGAGGCCGAGATGAGAGGATTACCTGAGTTTATGGGTTCGAGACCAGCCTGGGCAACTTGATGAGCCCTTGTTTCTACAATAAATCAAACAATTAGCCGGGCGTGGTGGCGCGCGCTTGTAGTTCCAGCTACTTGGAAGGCTGAGGCGGAAGGATTGCCTGAGCCCAGCAGGTCGAGGCTGAGGTGGCTGTGAGTGTGCCACTGCACTCCAGCCTGGGTAATGGAGAGAGACTTCAACTCAGGAAAAAAAAGGGGGGCTAGGCTCAGTGGCTCAATCTGTGATCCTGGCACTTTGTGAGGCCGAGGTGAGAAGATTGCCTGAGCCCAGGGTTTGAGACCAGCCTGGGCAACGTGGTGAGACCTCGTCTCTACAATAAATCACAAAAACTAGCTGGGCGTGGTGGCATACGCCTGTAGTTCCAGCTACTTGGAAGGCTGAGGGTGAAGGATTGCCTGAGCCCAGCAGGTCAAGGCTGCAGTGGATGTGAGCGTGCCACTGCACTCCAGCCTGGGTGACAGAGTGAGACTCCAACTCAAAAAAAAAAAAAAAAAAAATTCCCTGGTAGTAGGTGTGCAAGTGGTGGGCTTAAGGATCTGGGAAGTTATGATGGTGACAGGGAAGATAAAGCTGAAGAGGTTAACTTAACAGAAGGATGAACAGGGTAGCAGATTCGGATGATTTAACAGTAGCTTTTGGAGACTACGTATGCCCCCAAAGTAGAGGCCGTGGAAGATAAAAATCCAGGCCTGATCTTTCCATGAAGATACTTCGGAGCAGATGAATTTCAGCCCTGGGGGATAATAACAGTAATCCAACTCCCTTTTCCCCATGACTAAAAATAAGGATGATTAAAGAATGGAATCTCAGCTCTCTGACATCCCAGACAGGGGGGCCTTGTCCCCGGGCTTGCAAACTGAGCGAGACAAGCACCCCGGGGAGAAAGAATTTATAAATATCTTCACTATTTTCCACCTGTCATTAAGGCAGTAAGGTTGAGGACCGCAAGGACATTGTTGCACCCCCACGGGGGCCTCCTATGGCAACTGCTTTCTGGGTGGGTCAGTGTACATGCTCGACGTGACTCCCAAGCCTATGGCCCTCTCTGACCACCGTCCTTCTGTCCCCAGATCTACCATAGCAGGCGACAGTTTGCATGTCCTCCGGAATCCCTCGGGCCGGTCGCCAATGCCTGCAGCACTCTTTGGAATGTCATCCTCACCGCTCAGCCTCCTATCTCCTGTGGCTCTCACTGCATCTCTGTTCGGTGCCCACCTTGCCATGACAATAAAGAGGAGGTGGGCCCTGGACACGCGAAGTTGTCACTCCATTTGGACACAGCATCATTCCAGCCAACGGAGAAGCCAAGGAGTGTCTTCTTGATGGAGACCAGTCAGTGGGATGCATGAATCCATAGCGGCCAGGCGCAAAGGACTCTGATCAGGGTCCAGGCCGGTACTGTGGTCAAATGGGGCAGTAACACACTGCCCAGGACCAGGGAAGGGGGAGAGGGAGAGATATAGACACATCTGGAAACATCCTGGCCTAGCCAGCAAAAGACAGCCCTACACACATGTCTCATGATTGTGTGTGTGTGGTTTTAGCTGCTTTTGCATTCCCCTGTATTAAATTATTGGAGAATTTGGAATTACAGCTGGTATAGGGCATACATTGTTTTGTGTTCTGTATGTCTTCTTTTTTTTTTTTTTTTTG
>NW_007231979.1:45248-48790 GCF_000164805.1 Carlito syrichta
GGGCTCAGGCAATCCACTCACCTCAGCCTCCCAAAGGAGCGGGATTACAGGCTGAACCACTGAGCCCAGCCATCTCTATCTTCTATCAAAGGTATGCAGTTGAATACTGTCTCTGACCCCTGTTGGTTGGTTAGAACCAAACTGCACAAAATCTTGTGAAAGTAAGGACATATCTGCCAGGCTTGGTGGCTCAGCCTATAATCCCAGCACTTCAGGAGGCTGAGGTGAGTGGATTGCCTGAGCTCGCAAGTTCGAGACCAGCCCAGGCAACAGCCCAGGCAACTTGGCGAGACCTCGTTTTTACAAAAAATAAAAAAATTTAGCCAGGCGTGGTAGTGTGTGCCTGTAGTTCCGGCTACTTGAAAGGCTGAGACAAGAGGAACGCCGGAGCCCAGCAAGTCGACGCTGGGCTGGCCGTGAGTGTGCCACTGCCCTCCAGACTGGGCAACAGAGTGAGACTCCAACTCAAAAAAAAAAAAATCACCTTCCTTTCACTACATCTTGTTCTCGTTGAATTCAGTTTACAAGTGACGAGTAGCTGAACTTGCTATTGGTTACATCCTCAAGACTTCTTCTTGGCTCCAGTCATTGTGGAGAACCCAGGCAGACAGAATCCCCCACCTCCCATATACCTGAGATGCCTATGGGTGGGCTGACCCTCGGGGCCATCCTGCAAGAGAATGAGGCTCTGCACATAGCTGCCGAGGACCTGGTTTGGGTAACAAGGAGGCTCATGACATTCGGTACAGAGGAAGGAGACTGATCTGGAATCTGAACTCCATCCCCTACTTGGCATGTGATCTTACTCATGTTCCTTAAACTCTGAGTCTCAGTTATCTTATTTGGTGCAAGACGCAGAATTGTCTAAGGTGTCCCTGGGGGCCTTCTCTAGGTTGCTTGGACACTTGAGCCAGCTGGGACCGGGTGGGTGATTTCCACCTTCTCCTGGGTGGGTGATTTCCACCTTCTCAGATGCAGGAGGGGCTGCATCTGAACTTAGCCCAGTGCTCAGTGACAAGAGGGTCTCTACGGTCCTATGGGCCCCAAGTTCTAGGCAGTTGGCATTTTCAGACAACTCCTAGAAACAACTGGCAAATCCAGACTGCCTGGCACCACTGTCGAGTTTGTTTTTACACTTGTAGTCTGTGAAGGAAGAGGGATGAATAGGGTGGGGGCTTCCATTGCCACACCCCCTTCATGTCGGCCCAGCAGCTGTCTGGCCCTGCCCATCTCTCTGCAGGAGGGTGAATGGGTCCAGGGACCTCTGCCTCCACCTATTTTGTGGATCCTTGCTTGCTAAGTCTACCTTTCTCCCCAGTAAAGCACACTCCTTAACCCATGCCTTGTGACATCGTGGAATTTGTCTTATTTTTGTTTTGTTTGAGTTGGAGTGCAGCGGCACGCTCCCGGCCACCGCAGCCTCGCCCTGCTGGGCTCCAGCAATCCTTCTGTCTCAGCCGTCCAAGTAGCCGGAACTACAGATGTGCGCTACCACACCTGGCTAATTTTTGATTTATTGTAGAGACGAGGTCTTGCCAAGTTGACCAGGCGGGTCTCGAACCCGCGGGCTCAGGCAATCCACTTGCCTCGGCCTCCCAAAGCGCTGGGATTACAGGCTGAGCCACTGAGCCTGGCCGGAATTTGTCTTGAATCCTGGTAATAGGTTCCAACTCTCATGACACCTTGTTCATAGAGATGGGGTTTATGACACAAAGGTAAAAATCCACTAGACAGACACAGAGACGACAGTCTGAATGACAACATGAAGTAGCGCCTGGGCCTGGCCTCTTCAGGAAATGAAGGTCAATGCCAATGTGGCTTTGGTGTTGGATGCACAGTGGGGGTGGGACAGGAAACTGCAAAGGGACCTGGCAAAGGAGGCTTTCTTTATTTTCATTTCTGTAGAGAGAGGTCTTGCAATGTTGCCCAGGCTGGTTTTGAATTCCTGGGCTCAAGCAATCCTCCTGCCTCAGCCTCCCAAGATGCTGAGATTATATGTGTGAACCTCTGTGCCCAGCCTGAAGGAGACTTTCTTCCCCTGAGGGTAATTGACTGCCTCCGCAGTCTCACCTTGGGAACAACAGGTTCGGTCTCCCCTGTCCCCAGCCCCTGGTCCCCAGAAACTACTTCTGGTGGGTCGTGTGAAGGTGGACTGAGGATGGGAATAGTCGTTAGGAAGCGAAGGCAAATTGTGATGAGGGCCCACGTGGAACCCTGAACGTGATGTTGACAAGACGGGTCTTCTGGGAGAATGAAGGGGGTTCCATGCCATTACTTGACAGGGAGGAATGGGACCAGCAACATGTCCCATAGATGTCACTTTTCCTCCTTTTTTCCCTTCTAGGGGATAGAGGTACCCAAGGACCATGGAGGCCTCTCTGGGAAAGGAACTGACCAGTTTTGTGAGACCAAGATGGAGGCCTCGCTCCTTGGGTGCTGGACGCTCTCTGAGCCCCCTCACCTGGCTTGGTGGGGACCCCCTCTCGGCCCACCTGCCCATACCTGCTCATGTTGAGCCCCACCCCGACCCCTGTCCTCCTTGTTAGAAGACAAAGAAGCCAATAACCATTATTATTTTGGAAGCTTGTAAGGTTTGCCTAAAAAAGGAATCTGCTCTCAAGAAGAAGAATCAACTGCAGAAGGCGGAACTGAGGTTTGGCATGGCCACAGATCTATCTCTGATCTAGATTTTTTTTTTTAAGTCATCCCTGCTAAGCAAGTAGGGGTCAAGGTGAAGAGGGTAGGGTGGGAGGTGGGGCGTGAGACAGGCTCAGCGTGAGCTGGGAAGAGGCTGGTGTTTATACGCCTATAGAGTTCTCATTGAACTCCCAAGGTCACTAGGAGGTATCAGTGTTCCCATTCCATAGCCCAGAAAACCATGGACTTTATCTATATCTGACACTGAAGCCCAAGGCCTGCCCCCAGAACTCATCCCCGGGATAGGCAGGGAACCAGTGGTCTGGGTGTGATTCCCAAAGAGGCACACACTCTGTCTTACTGTACTCGCTGCTCCCCTGAGAATTCCCATGTGCCCACTCCAGTGAATTGTTTGACTGTTCCCATGATAACCATTGTTAAGATAATTAATATGAAACGAGGTGGGTAAGAAAACTCCCTACAGGCCAGGCATGGTGGCTCATGCCCGTTATCCTAGCACTTTAGGAGGCTGAGGTAAGAGGATCACTGGAGGCCAGGAATATGAGGCTGCAGTGAGCTATGATTGCGCCATTGCACTCTAGCCTGGGAGACAGAGTGAAATCCTATCTCTCTCTCTCTCTCTTTTTTTTTTTTTGAGTTGGAATCTCACTCCATCAGCCAGGCTGGAGTGCAGTGGCATGCTCAAAGCACCCCAGCATCGACCTGCTGGGCTCATGCGATTCTTCCGCCTCAGCCTTCCAAGTAGCCGGAACTACAGGTGTGTGCTACCACGGCCAGTTAATTTTTTGACTTTTTGTAGAGATGAAGTCTTGCCAAGTTGCCCAGGCTGATCTCGAACCCGTGGGCTCAGGCAATCCACTTGCCTCGGCCTCCCAAAGTGCTGG
>NW_007231979.1:49029-70251 GCF_000164805.1 Carlito syrichta
TGGTAGCACATGCCTGTAATTCCGGCTACCTGGAAGGCTGAGGCGGAAGGATCGCCGGAGCCCACCAGGTCGAGGCTGCGCTGGCCGGGAGCGGCCACTGCACTCCAGTCTGGGCGACAGAGTGAGACTCCAACTCAAAAAAAAAAATAAAATAAATAAAATAAAAATAAATAAATAAATAAAAAGCAAGAAAGAAAACAATGGCAACCTAATTTTCATCAGGAGTAAATTTTTTTAACTTTTGAAATATATTCATTTACTAATAGTATCTATACAGCACACATATATGTTATTCACAAATAGAAACAATATACTGGCAATTACTTTAAGTTTAAGATATTTTTAAATTTTTTATTTTAAAGATGTGAGGTACAATTCAGGGTTAGGTATACAAATGTTCATTATGCAGGGACCCTTGTTGATAAGGTGTGCCCCGCCCCTTCTCTGGCAGTCTCTCTCAACTGCCATCCCATCCCCTCCCCTGGCAGTTTCCCACTACTGCCAGTCCCTTTCTTACAGTATTATGGTAATTGTTCAAGGTCCGCTTATGAGTGATAACATGTGGTACTCAGTTCTTTGTTTCTGTGATAGATCACTCGGTATTATAACCTCTAAGTCCATCTGAGTTACTGTGAAGTTCATAATTTTGTCCTTTGTTTCTGTGATAGATCACTCAGTATTATAACCTCTAAGTCCTTCTGAGTTACTGTGAAGTTCATAATTTTGTCCTTCTTTATGACTGCATAATATTCCATCATGTATATGTACCACATTTTAAAAATCCAGTCCTCTTTTGATGGGTGGCACGGTTGGTTCCATGTTTTTGCTATTGTGAATAATGCTGCAATAAACATGCGTGTGCAGGTATCTTGCTCATAGAGAAATTTGAGTGCCTCCGGTTCTATTCCCAGAAGGGGGATTGCAGGGTCATATGGAAGGTTGATAGATCTTTTAGAAATCGCTGGCCAGGTGCGGTGGCTCAAGCCTGTAATTCCAGCACTTTGGGAGGCTGAGGTGAGGAGATTGCCTGAGTCCCCGGTTCAAGAACAGCCTGGGCAGCTAGGCGAGACCTCATCTCTACAATAAAATTTAAAAATTAGCTGGGCGTGGTATCACGTGCCTGTAGTTCCGGCAACTTGGAAGGCTGAGGGAGAAGGAATGCCTGAGCCCAGCAGGTCAACGCTGGGATGGCTGGGAGCAGGCTACTGCGCTCCAGCCTGGCAACACCATCTGCCTTTAACCACCTCCCCCACCCTGGCTGCTCACACCAAGCCAGAAAATGAACTCTGATCCTAAAAATAGATGGAGATTTAGATGTTCTGGTGGAAGCTGACTGAGGCTTGACCACTCAGGAGAACCTGCCTGAGGCCTTCATCTCTTCAAAGCCCTAAATGCTGCCCCTCTCTCTCTTTGCAAACAGTCAAGCCCCCACAGAGGGCAGTACCTGGGACTACAAGCATGAGCCACCACACCCAGCCATATTCAGGTTCTTGACACTATTATGAAAAGGAATTCGGGGATGAGTCAAAGTGAGACAAAAACAAGGAAGGTTCATTATAAAAGCGAAAGTACACACTCAAGAGAGAGACTACGGGTATACTTGAGAGAATGAGCTCACCTATTTGGGTCCGGGGTGTCCTTTCATACCTATCTCTAACTAAGGGGTGGAATATTCATATTAGGAGTTGGAATATTCATGGGTGGAGCTTTCCCAGAATTGGGTTCCCTCCCTTTCCTGCCCACAGTCAGTCACACCTGGAATTCATGGGAGTCGTGTCATTTAGTATGCTAAGGCATTACAATAAGGGTATAATGAGCTTGGAGGTTACTTGCTGGTCAAATCTTTGCCATGTTGGATTAAACTAGTTTCTTACACATTTTAATCTCTGGCTGACAATGAATCTTATAACAGGTTTCCAGAGACTCTGATAAGCGGGTCCTTGTCTAGTGAGTCATGTGATTTTTTTTTACTGATGCCTGGAATTTTCTGTTCTCCTGTGACTACCCAGCACTATTCCTATCTCAGAACCACCACAACTTGGGGGTTCTAGAGAGTTTTCCTGGAGAAGGTAGGTCATGCAGCTGGCCCAGGAAGGATCATTCTATTTTCACAATAAGATAGGCAGGAAGGGTAACAGTTGTGGTTGAGCCATCCGTGAATTGCTTTGGAACCTTTTTCTGTTCTAGCTGGTGTGAAAGAAAACAGAATCTCGGGACCGCAACTCACTCAGTTAAGCCTTGGAACTGAGTCATCCCCAAAACCCCAAACAAACTGTCTTCCTTTAATTCCCAAACAGATAACTGCAGCAATAGAAGACCACACACCACCCCAGTGGCCTCCCTCACAAATTGCTCACAGAGATTCCTCATGGGCCCCCAGATCTTTCAGAATCCACATCGCCCTGTGGACTAGCTCTAAGCAGAATTCACTTGGATTCCACCCTAACAATGTAAATGAACAGTTTGCCTTCTCAGGTATGGAACAAGGACAAGGACAAGATTAGAAATCATGCCTCCCTCAGCCAGAGACAACGGCACAATTAACTTCTTCCCCAATTCTGTCTTTCCACATGTTTACTTTATCTTATGTGAAATGTGGATTTACTGTGAGATGAACTGTCTCACAGGAATGGACTGTTCCTCTATCTCTCCATATGTAAAATGTAGATTCAATGAGCCTAATCAAAGCCTTCACAAGAATGTGGCTCCTTCCTTACTGCCTAACCTCACCCTTTTTCTTCCTTCCCCTCCGCCCACTCTCTCCCTTGAAGCCCTCAAAACCTGCTTCGAAAAAAGGCCCGGATCACACAGATGGTGCTGTGATTTGTGTTCTTTTTTCTGGACGAATCCTCAACCTTGGCAAAAGAAACCTCTAAATGGATTGAGATCCATCTCAGACACTCTTGGGGTTATACTGGATCAATCCCCAGGGGCCGGAACTCTTGCCCTGTACTGCAGGGATGCAGGGGGTTTTCCTGAGCAGAGACTCAGACGGAGATTAGGAAGCAGGATGTTTACTAGAGAGTCGCCTGTGGAAGGGTGGAGAAGGCAAGGGAAGGAAGCTGGGCTGGCGGGGCTTTCGCCCATCCCAGCTGGGGCGAGGGGGCCTGGCTTTTCTCCACACACCGGTCGGTCACTGGATACCGGCTGCCCTTGACAGGAGGCACGATGTTGGGTGAGGCAGATATCTTCAGCCTCGATAATCCTGAAAGAGAGTTGACAGCTGAGACCAACCAGTTGACGACCTCCCCAGCATCTGGACGATCAGCTTTCCTTTCCCAAAGGAGGATTTAGGCAGCGTATCATGGGGACCACCAAGCACTGGCTCCCTGGGGGTCTCCCTGCTCTGCTGTGTGTTCAGGGCTGACAGCAGGCAGACTCCCTGGGCCTCAGAAACAGCTTGAATATGTTGAATAGTTCATATGTGCAGCATCTTTGATATTATCCAGGAAGACAAATGTATTCATTCTTTTTCTGTCTTTTTTTTTAAGACAGGTCTCATCCTGTCACCCAGAGCAGTGGCATGATCATAGTTCACTGCGGCCTCAAACTCCTGGGTTTAAGTGATCCTCCTGCCTCAGCCTTCCAAGTAGCTGGAACTACAGGCATGTGTCACCCCACCTGACTAATTAAAACATTTTAAGCCAGGCTCGGTGGCTCAGCCTGTAATTCCGCGCCTTGGGAGGCTGAGGTGAGTGGATTGCCTGAGCCCATGGGTTCGAGACCCGCCTGGGCAACTTGGCGAGACCTCTTCTCTACAATAAATCAAAAAATTAGCCGGGCATGGTAGCGCACGCCTGTAGTTCCAGCTACCTGGAAGGCTGAGGTGGAAGGATCGCCGGAGCCCAGCAGGTCGAGGCTGCGGTGGCTGGGAGCGTGCCATTGCACTCCGGTCTGGGTGACAGAGTGAGACTCCAACTCAAAAACAAACAAACAAACAAAATAAATAAATAAAATAAAAATAAAAATATCTGAAAATAGGCCAGGCACGGAGGCTCACTTCTGTAATCCCAGCACTTTGAGAGGCCGAGGTGAGAGGATTGCCTGAGCCCAGGAGTTCAAGGTGACGAGCCAGGCGTGTTGGCGTGAGCCCGTGGCTCTAGCTACTTGGGAGGCTGAGGTGAAAGGATCGCCTGAGCCCAGCAAGTCAAGACTGCGGTCCTGAGGGCGTGCCACTGCACTCCAGTCTGGGCGACAGAGTGAGTCTCTCTCTCTCTCTATATATATATATATATGTGTGTGTGCACCTTCTGATATTATTACTTTTTAGTGGAATCCTCAGAGAAAATGTCAAGACCTCATAACCTTTTGGAGCAAAATGAACACATTTCTAGCCCGTGGGCAGGTCAGAGGCAGGAGTGGTGTTGGTATCAGTGGAGAAAAGCAAAGGCCACAGCTGTCCATCCCACAGCTCCTGCTCCAGCTGCTACCCGTCTCCATCTTCCCTGGACTTTCTCACTCCAGCACAAGTAGTTCACGCTGAAGGAGCTGGTGGGCTGATCTCAATAAGCCGGTGACCACCTCTCCTGTGTGTCCAGAAAAATGATCCAAGTGGGTTTTTGGGAACATTCTTGTATCCCTTTTTCTTGCAAATTATAATTTAAATGGATTTAGACAAGAAGAAAATACATTGGCTCATGTACGTAAGAAGCCCAGATGGTGTCAGGCATGGCTGGATTCAGGGTTCAAAATGTCTTAAGATCCCAGTTCTCTCTGTCTCTTGGCTGTGCCTCATCTCAGTTGGCTCCATTTTCCAGACAGTCTCTGCTCTTGCCATGGAATGTATCTGTGACAGCTCCAGATTTTTCTGTGTTCAGTTGGAAAGGGCAAGCCTCTTTCTCAGGAAAAAAAGTCCTGAGGTTTGAGCAGGCCCACTTCATGTGACTACCTGAGCTCATGACTGTGGCCAGGGGATGAGATATGTTTCTTGGCATGCACTGGACCCCTGGATTCAAGGTGGATGTCCTCTCTCCTTAAACATATGGACTGGTCTTGGGTGTAGTGGCTCATGCCTGTAACCCCAGCACTTTGGGAAGTTGAGGTGGGAGGATCTCTTTTTTTGGGGGGGAGGGATCTCTTTGAGCCAGGATTTTGAGACCAGCCTGGGCAGCATAGCAAGACCCCATCTCTACAAAAAATTTAAAAACTTAGCCAGGCATAGTGGTGCCTGCCTACATTTCCAGCTACTCAGGAGACTGAGGTGGGAGGATCACTTGAGCCCAGGAGCTTGAGGTTATAGTGAGCTATGATCTCACCACTGCACTCCAGCCTGGGCAATAAAGAAAGACCCTGTCTCAAAAAAATAAACAACAGAAAGACCCAAAAACATCCCCCCAAAAGCATATGAACTGATCCAAATTAAAGTTAGAATCTATGGCTAGAAAAGTGTGGCAGACGCAGTAAATTGTTGTGCTAGATCTGGTAGGGCTGGAGTTCAGTGTCCTCCGCTTTCTTCTGTTGTGCTTTCCTGTACTGTGGGGATTAAGCGCCAACAGTTACATTTCCCAGACTCTCTTGCAGCTATGTTTCCTGCTGTGGTTTGTTTCTGCCCATTGGTGGTCTCTGGGGAAGTTTGGACTGCTGAAATGAGGAGGGGTCATGAGTCTCCTGGAAAATTTGGCTGGGGAGGTGTTTGGTTTTTCCACAGTAGCCAGGATGGAGATCTTGTGTCCAGTCCCTGGGCCTGTGGGTGTCAAGAGGCAGGACAGGCCACCTGTGGGCTGCTGTGTACCACAGCTTTACCCTCAGCTTTCTGAGCACAGACTAAGCAGCAGCCTACCTGGTGACTCCTGCAGGGGTACTTTAAGATTTCTTCAGCCTCCACCATGATTTTGCAGGCCAGTTAATATTATGAAACAAATTCCTCCTGCTTCAAGCAAGAATGAAGCCATTCCCTGTACCCGAGCCCACTTGCCCACCCTACGGCTGTCTTCTCCATGCCCTGCCCCTCACCTTCTTCCTTGCTGGCAGGGCCCATTCCCCCCAGAGAGGCTGAAGATATCTTTTCCAGCTGGTCTACGTGGAGTGGGTGTGTGTGAGCAGAGCAGTCCTGAATGTTTTCTACCCCAGTAAGAAGAGACATTTGAGAAGGATCTTCCATCCTGCTTTTGGACGTGGCTGGGAGAGAATGAGTTGTGTGGCAGAAAAGCAGCCCTGTGACACCCCGTGGCAGCCTGAGGACATCAACCAGCATAAGGGAGATGGAGGGAAGGAACTGGGATGTTCTGAGTCCCTCATGGTGTTGAAGGGCTGCTCAGTGAACAAACCTTGGAACTGGAACTTGGATGAGAATGTGTTATTGTTTAAGCCACTGTCAGTGGGGTTGTGTGGTTACCTGCAACTGGAAGAGTCCTGATAGCAATCTCTACCATATCTGCATCTACAGTTTTATCTACATATATCTATATCCATGTCTATAGCCACGTCTATGTCTATATCTGTATCTACATCCATATTCATATCTATATCTACATATATCTATATCCATATCTATATCCATATCCATGCCTATGTCTGTGTCCACATCCATACCCATCTATATCTATAGATCTATATGTATGTCTGTGTCTATATCTATGACTATATCTATATTCATGTCTATGCTATATCTATATCTGTATCATCTGCATCTGTATCCGTATCCATGTCCATGTCCATGTCTATTTCCATATCTGTATACATATCCATATCTATATCTATATCCATGCCTATGTCCATGTCCATACCCATCTATATCTATAGATCTATACCTATGCTCATGACTATATCTGTGACTATATCTATAACTATATCTCTATATCTATATCCATATCATGTCTGTGTCTATATCTATTTCCATATCCATTTAGATCTATATCTATGTCCATGTCTATATCCATATCTACATTCATGTCTATGCCACATCTATTTCTGTATCTGTATCCATATCCATGTCCATGTTCATGTCTATTTCTATATCTATATCCATATCCATATCCATGTCAATATCCGTATCTATCCATATCCATACCATATCCATATCCACATCTGTATGCATATCCATACCCATACCCATATTAATATTCATATCCATATCCATATCCATGTCCATGTCTATATCTTTATCCACATTCATATCAATCTATATTCATATCCATATCTATATCTGTATCCATATCCATAGCGATCTATTTATATCTATATCTACATCCATATCAATATCCATATCCATATCTATATCCATACTCATACCCATATATTATACATCATATCATAGCCGTATCCATATCCATATCTATATTCATCCATATTTGTATTCATATCCATACTTATAACCATAACCATATCCACCCATATTCATAGCCATATCTATCCATATCTATATTCATATCCATACTTATATCCATACCCATATCCATAATCACCCATATCTGTATCCATATCCATATTTGTATCATATTCATAGTCATTCATAGCCATATTCATATCCAGATCCAGATCCATCCATATCTGTATCCATATCCATACTTTTTTTTTTGAGTTGGAGTCTCCCTCCATCACCGGGCTGGAGTGCAGTAGCATGCTCACAGCCATCCCAGTGTCAACCCTCTGGGCTCAGGCAATCCTCCAGCCTCAGCCTTCCAAGTAACTGGAAGTACAGGCATTTGCCACCATGCCCGGTTAATTTTTTGATTTAATGTAGAGATGAGGTCTTGCCAAGTTGCCCAGACTGGCCTCAAATCCATGGACTCAGGCAATCCTCTCACCTTGGCCTCCCAAAGTGCTGGGATTACAGGCTTGAGCCACCACTCCCTGCCCCCTATCCGTACTTATACCCATATCCATATCCATATCCATAGCTATATCCATATCCATATCCATTCATATCTGTATGCATGTCCATATCTATATCTATCCATATCCATACTTATACTCATATCCATATCCGTATCTGAGGATAGACATGGAAGGGATGGGGAAGAGGAACAAACTCCAATTCAGCAAATGTTGTTAAATGTGGATTTAACAACAACTTTGGTAGAGGCAGGGCCACAGTCTTTGGCTTGATTTGGGAGGCTCAGATGTTGACTTTTTGGCTTCCTTAGTGTTGAGGCCATCCAGCCCGGCAGAAGGGATGGTCAGGACCTCTCAGTGGGCTGACGAGGTACCGCTCACACTTCCCACTGTCAGTTATACCTCATGAGATGGTGCAGTTCTTGCCGTGTGTGTCCGGGGCTCTCTGTGCTTCTGCTCCCATGTGGTCTTCATATACAATCCAGGCAAATACTATTCGTCCTGGATTTCTGATGAGAGAACTAGGACACAGACTTCAATTACTGGACCAATCTCACACAGCTAATTAAGGGAGGCACAGGCCTGGGACCCTGCTCTGATTTAATTTCTACTGCACCACGTGGCTGCCTCAAAACTTGGACAAACTGATTTCTCCAACAGGGAAACCGAGCTGTGGGTTCATCTGCCTTGTCTCGAAAGGGGCCAGGGGCTCCATGAAAGCCAAGACCCTTCATGCCTCACAGGGAGACCCCGCAGGTCTCCCTGGGACCATCACACTTGCTGCCTTGGCGCTCAGCAGATGCCGGGAACCTCTTGCAAGACTGCCCTTTGGCTCGTTTGTCTGCAAATCAGAAACCTCCAGCACACTCAGCTTAGGGGGACTTGGGGTGAGTCTAGGCGTGTGCCGAGCAGGGTGACGGGGAGTGTCTCACAGATCATTTAAGAGCTGAAGGGGACCCAGTCTCCCAGGGAAGGGGCTGCAGACCCTGCCGTGGTGCCAGCCACCATGCCCCAGGCCCCTCCAGGAGTGCCACCCCCCAGTTTCTTCCCCGGCTGCCTGGACATCTCTCTGCCTAATCATCTCCTCTCCTCTGGCTATTCCCAGCCTGTCTGGCCTCCTCCAAATCTCTGGGAGAAAGGGACATTCAACAGAGCAGCGTGAAAAATGACACCATCTCAAGGCATGCTCTCACTCTCTAGCTGAGGGCCAGGTGGCCCAGCCCTTGCGTTCCACAGATAGCCTGAGGGCCTAGGTCACTGCCAGGAAGACCACCCCCTACTTCAGTCAGTTGTGGATGGGAGGGGAGGGCAAGAGCGCAGGGTCAGATGGTGTCAACCCCGGGATCCCGGTCAAGCTTTTCATCAGGGCCAGTTTCCATAGGAGGATGAATCTGGCCACCTCAATCCCCTGCCTGGGCTCTGAAGACCACTCTCAGATTTTCTGGGAGGCTGTGTCTTTGCCAGCCGCCTGGATGAGCTCTGAGAATGGAGTATGGTTCTCCAGACCGTCGCCCTGGGTTGCAGCTGAGTACATGCGAGGTTCTGCTCTTCTGGCCTGCTTTCTTCTTTCTCCTTTGTGTCCACTGGGCCTCGCTGTGTGAGGGTCTGGCACACAGAAGATGCCAAGAGTGTCTGGGAATGCTATGCCTGACCCCACTGCCGTTCTTCCTTTGTCTGAAGGTAGACGAATCAAGTGAGACTTAAAGACTTAGTGAACGTTCTAGTCAGGCGCAGGGGTTCATGCCTGTAATCCCAGGACGTGGGGAGGCTAAGATGGGAGGATTGCTTGAGGCCAGGACTTTGAGACTACCCTGGACCACATAGTCAGACCCTGTCTCTAAAAAAAGCACTTTGGGAGGCCGAGGCGAGAGGATCGCCTGAGCCCACGGGTTTGAGATCAGCCTGGGCAACTTGGCAAGAACTCATCTCTACAATAAATAAAAAAATTAGCCGGGCGTGGTGGTGTACACCTGTAGTTCCAGCTACTTGGAAGGCTGACGCAGAAAGATTGCCTGAGCCCAACAGATTGGGTCTGTGGTGGCTGTGAGCGTGCCACTGCAGTCCAGCCTGGGTGACAGAGTGAGACTCTGACACAAAAGAATTTTAAAAATTACAAGAAGAAAAAAAAGAAAAAAAATAGACACTTATGAACATTCCTTCTAAATCTCTCCCAAGACCTTTTCAACTCCCGGCAGCTCCTGTTCCACATTTTCTTCCCGGTCCCCGAAACCCTCAGCTCTTAGGCTCAGCCTCCGAAGTTGCAGGGCCATAGCTGAGTAGAGGGAGGAGGAGGAGATCCTCGGCCCTCCTCATTCAGGCCCCATAAAGTCAAAGGAGGCGGCAGACAACCCGTGAGCCCAAATGAACTCGAAACCTAAGAGGGTCTGGCCACGGGGAGGAATTAGACTATTTTTAGATGGACTATTTTAACACCATCCCCACCTGCCTGGCATTCATATTTTTAATGCTTCCCCGAAACTCCCACTTGTCAGGATTCTGTCTCATTTAATTCTACACTGATGCTAAGGGTGGGACACGGCCACGTGGCCTGGCCCCTGGGTTACTGCAGGACCCACTGCTGACCGTCGGCTGGCCCTCTTACTCTCAAAAGACGTCAGCGTACAGTTATTGTTCATTCTTTGGTGGTGTCACTCGTCCTGCTTTACATAGCGGTCACCCCACTAAGCCCAGAAGTGGGGTTAAGGTGGGTTGTTGGGGTTTCATAAGGGTTTTTCGGTTTTTTGTTTATTTGGGGGTTTTTTTGGAGTCAGGGTTCTATCTCACTCAGTCACCCAGGCTGGAGTGCAGTGGCACAATAACAAACGACTCAGCATAGCCTTCTGGGTTTAGGTGATCCTTCTGCCTCAGCTTCCCCAGTAGCTGGGATGACAGGTGCATACCATCATACCCGGCTAAGTTTTTGATTTTTGAAGAGACAAGGTCTCACCATGTTGCTTAAGCTGGTCTCGAACTCCTGGGCTCCAGTGATCCTCCTGCCTCAGCGTCCCAAGGTGTTGGGATTACTGACATGAGCCACCATGCCCATCCTAATTTAAAAAGTTGTTTTTGTATAGACCCAGTCTCAGTATGTTGCCTAGGCTGGTCAGGAACTCCTAAGCTCAAGTAGTCTTCCAACCTTGGCTTCTCAGAGTGCTGGGATTCCAGGTGTGAGCCACCACACCCAGCCCCTTCATTGTTAAATAAAAATCTAAGAGACTATTTTTCTCGTGAAAAATAGTCGAAACTGACTTGAAGGCAATTCTCAATTGTAGGTGGTTGTTTTTTGTAACAAACTCGTAGTAGAATCACTGAAACAGTGATCTGTACCCACCATAAGACAGTCCTCGTGTGGGCATGTAAGTATTAGAACATATGTTTTTAAGCTTCACAGGCATGTTCCAGAGTCTAAATTGGATGGGATTCAGTGATTTGGTGTCTTCTGCTTCTCTTCCTTACTCTCCATGAGGGGCAACTCTCAGGGTCTCATCTGCAAATTTCCCCATCTGCAAATGCATTTTCTTTTTGCTTAGCTCATTTGGATAAAGGATTTGGCTAAGAAGTGTCACTGTGAGGTTGAGGCTGTGGTAAGCCGTGACTGTGCCACTGCACTTCAGCCTGGACAACAGAGACCCTGACTCTAAATAAATAAGTAAAAAAAAAAAAAAAAAAAAGAGGGGTCACTCCTCAGCATGGTGCTGGACCTTAGTCACTCCTCTTTGCAACAAATAGCTTTTTTTTTGAGTTGGAGTCTCACTCTGTCGCCCAGACTGGAGTGCAGTGGCCGGGAGCCTCGACCTGCTGGGCTCCAGCGATCCTTCCGCCTCAGCCTTCCGCGTAGCCGGAATTACAGGCATGCACTACCATGCCCAGCTGATTTTTTGATTTTTATTGTAGAGATGAGGTCCTGCCAGGCGGGTCTCGAACCCGGGGGTTCAAGCAATCCACTCACCTCAGCCTCCCAAGGAATGGGATTATAGGCTGAGCCACCGAGCCTGGCTCAAATAGCTTTTTAAAAAAGAAATTTCGTGCAGGAGCAGTGGCTCATGGCTATAATCTCAGCACTTTGGGAGGCTGAGGTGAGAGGACTGCCTGAGCCTCATCTCTACAATAAATCAAAAAATTAACCCGGGCTCAGTGGCTCAGCCTGTAATCCCAGTTGTTGACTGTACTCCAGTCGGGGTAAGAGTGTGACACCCTGTCTCAATCAATAAAAGCTTTCTTAAACTAGAACTGACCTACGATAAACTGTACATACTCAGGTGTACAGTTTGGTGAGTCTTGACACATGCTTTCATTTATGAAACCACTACCACCACAATTGAAATAATAAACACACCCATCACCTACCAAAGTTTTCCTGTAAGCCTTCTGTATTCCATCCTTCCTATCCCGTGTCCTCATCTGCCCTGTCCTAGGCAACCCCTGGTCTGCTTGAAAGAAATAACATCTCATCTCGTTTAAAAATCAAATTGTCCTAGCTGGGCACAATGGCTGACGCCTATAATCCCAACACTTTGGGTGGCAGAAGCAAGAGGATACCCTGAGCTCACAGGTTCAAGACCAGCCTGGGCAACTTGGTAAGACTTCATCTCTAAAATAAATCAAAAAAATCAAATGGGCGTGGTGGTGTGTGCCTGTAGTTCTAGCTACTTGGAAGGCTGAGGCTGAAGGATTGATTGCCTGAGCCCGGCAGGTCAAGCCTGCAGTGGCTGTGCACGTGTCACGGTGCTACAGCTTGGGTGACACAGTGAGACTTCGACTCAAAAAAAAAAAAAAAAAGAAATCCAAAGTCATTTTTAGCAGCAGCAGCACACAGGAGCAGATGTGTACCCTCCAAGGAAGAGACATTCTCATTTGGATATGAAAATCCTGGTGTGATTTTAGAAGAATTAGCTGCATTATTTTAATCTTATTTTGTACTTTATAATAGTCCATTAACCCAAATTTAATTGACCAGTTCTACAACCACTGTGGTAAAGCCGACATCCATCTTTTTTTTGAGTTGGAGTCTCACTCTGTAGCCCAGACTGGAGTGCAGTGGCCACTCCCGGCCACCGCAGCCTTGATCTGTTGGTCTCTGGCGATCCTTCCGCCTCAGCCTTCCAAGTAGCTGGAACTACAGATGCGTGCTACCATGCCCGGCTAGTTTTGTTGATTTATTGTAGAGATGAGGTCTCGCCAAGTTGCCCAGGCAGGTCTCGAACCCGTGGGCTCAGGCAATCCACTCACCTCAGCCTCCCAAAGCACAGGATTACAGGTTGAGCCACTGAGCCTGGCTTCATCTTTTTTTTTTTTTAAGTTGGAGTCTCACTCCATCGCCCAGGCTGGAGTGCAGCGGCACACTCAGGGCCACCCCATTATTGACCTGCTGGGCTCCGGCGATCCTTCTACCTCAGCCTTCCAAGTAGTCGGAACTATAGGCGCGCGCTACCACACCTGGCTAATTTTTTGATTTATTGTAGAGATGAGGTCTCGCCAAGTTGCCCAGGCAGGTCTCGAACCCGTGGGCTCAGGCAATCCACTCACCTCAGCCTCCCAAAGCACAGGATTACAGGTTGAGCCACTGAGCCTGGCTTCATCTTTTTTTTTTTTTAAGTTGGAGTCTCACTCCATCGCCCAGGCTGGAGTGCAGCGGCACACTCAGGGCCACCCCATTATTGACCTGCTGGGCTCCGGCGATCCTTCTACCTCAGCCTTCCAAGTAGTCGGAACTATAGGCGCGCGCTACCACACCTGGCTAATTTTTTGATTTATTGTAGAGATGAGGTCTCGCCAAGTTGCCCAGGCAGGTCTCGAACCCGTGGGCTCAGGCAATCCACTCACCTCAGCCTCCCAAAGCACAGGATTACAGGTTGAGCCACTGAGCCTGGCTTCATCTTTTTTTTTTTTTAAGTTGGAGTCTCACTCCATCGCCCAGGCTGGAGTGCAGCGGCACACTCAGGGCCACCCCATTATTGACCTGCTGGGCTCCGGCGATCCTTCTACCTCAGCCTTCCAAGTAGTCGGAACTATAGGCGCGCGCTACCACACCTGGCTAATTTTTTGATTTATTGTAGAGATGAGGTCTCGCCAAGTTGCCCAGGCAGGTCTCGAACCCGTGGGCTCAGGCAATCCACTCACCTCAGCCTCCCAAAGCACAGGATTACAGGTTGAGCCACTGAGCCTGGCTTCATCTTTTTTTTTTTTTAAGTTGGAGTCTCACTCCATCGCCCAGGCTGGAGTGCAGCGGCACACTCAGGGCCACCCCATTATTGACCTGCTGGGCTCCGGCGATCCTTCTACCTCAGCCTTCCAAGTAGTCGGAACTATAGGCGCGCGCTACCACACCTGGCTAATTTTTTGATTTATTGTAGAGATGAGGTCTCGCCAAGTTGCCCAGGCAGGTCTCGAACCCGTGGGCTCAGGCAATCCACTCACCTCAGCCTCCCAAAGCACAGGATTACAGGTTGAGCCACTGAGCCTGGCTTCATCTTTTTTTTTTTTTAAGTTGGAGTCTCACTCCATCGCCCAGGCTGGAGTGCAGCGGCACACTCAGGGCCACCCCATTATTGACCTGCTGGGCTCCGGCGATCCTTCTACCTCAGCCTTCCAAGTAGTCGGAACTATAGGCGCGCGCTACCACACCTGGCTAATTTTTTGATTTATTGTAGAGATGAGGTCTCGCCAAGTTGCTTGAACTGGTCTTGAACCCTTGGGCTCAGACAATCCACTCACCTCGGCCTCCTGAAGTGCTGGGATTACAGGCTGAGTCACCGAGCCTGGCCATTACATCCAACTTCTCTGAGAGAATAACTTTCCTTTCTCCTACACTTGTTTCTTGTGCCCAATATCTAACCTCCTCCAGCTGGTGTCGAGCCTATCTTCTTTTTTATTTTATTTTATTTTATTTTATTTTATAGATACAGGGTCTCACTCTGTGTCCCAGGCTGAAACGCAGTGGCATGATCATAGCTCTCCGCAGTTTCAAACTCCTGGCTCTAGCAATCTTTCTGCCTTGCCCTCCTGAGTAGTTGGGACTACAGCTCAGATAATTTTTAAAAATTTTTTGTAGAGATGGGGTCTTGCCATGCTGCCCAGGCTGGTTGCAAACTCCTGGCCTCAGTGATCTTCCTGCCTTAGCCTCCCAAAGCATTGGGATTATGGGCGTGACCCTCCACGCCTGCCATGATGCTATTTCTTCAATAGCTGTCAGTTTCATCCTCCTTTCCCATCTCCCATCAGTCCCTCTGGGCTGGCCCTTTGACTTCCTCGGCTGGGTTACTTTGCATCTGTTGGTTTCTTCACGAATTCTCCGGCTTCCATACTTCCCTCTTTCATCCTCTGTGTGGCAAGGTAATCTTTATAAAGGGCAAATCTGATCAAAGCATTCTTCGGCTGTAAACACTGAAATACACAACTTGATGTGTGCACTGTCTGCCTCCTTAGAGCCTCCTGACAGCAACTCACTCCACCCTGCCTTTCTGGCTGCACCCAGGAAGGATTTTAATAGTGTCATAGAGAGTATTTTAACCATGCACAGAGAGTATAGCAGCCTCCAGATTTCTGCCCAATTCCTTCCTTCCTTCCTTCCTTCCTTCCTTCCTTCCTTCCTTCCTTCCTTCCTTCCTTCCTTCTTTCCTTTCTTCTATAGAGACAGAGTCTTGCTATGCTGCCCAGGTTTGTCTCAATCTTCTAGCCTCAAGTGATCCTCCCACCTCCCAAAGTGTTGGGATTACAGACATGAGCCACCCAGTCCCTTACAACATTTTTACTACAGTCACAGCCTGGCCAGCACGGACGGTCATTTTTTTGATCATCACTGATTTCAGGACAGAGACCATCTGTGTCTTTCATCAGAACCCCTGGCGCCTGGCACCTGTGCTTGCCAATTGGAAGGAGCCAACGCAATCTGTCTCATCCTTAAATTGATGTCTAACGGCATCTGGGACCACGTCATAGGCAAAGGGGACACGATGAATCTGGAATCCCTGGTGCTTGATGGGAGGTGTGTGTGACTTGACGCGGCACTGTTGACCTGTTGTTTTTTTTCCTGGCCAGGCACTCTTTTCTGAGCCCACCTCACTGCTTTGCTTTCTTCAGGCCTCTGCCCTTTGACTAGCAAGACCTTCTCTGACCACTGCCTGAGGAACAGTAGCCATGCGCCCCCAGCAGCCCCTGTGTTCCTCTAACCTGCCTTTCTTCCTCCTTTGGCCTTCCTGCCCTCTGACATGCCATATATCTTGTTTATCGTTTTCTGTCTGCTCATTGTTACCATTAAAATGTAAGCTTCAGCCGGGCTTGGTGGCTCAGCCTGTAATCCCGTGACTTGGGAGGCCGAGGTGAGTGGATTGCCTGAGCCCGCGGGTTCAAGACCCGCCTGGGCAAGTTGGTGAGACCTCATCTCCACAATAAATAAAAAAAATCAGCCGGGCGTGGTAGTGCATGCCTGTAATTCCAGCTACTCGGAAGGCTGAAACGGAAGGATCGCTGGAGCCCAGCAGGTTGAGGCTGTGGTGGCCAGGAGCAGTCACTGCACTCCAATCTGGGCAACAGCGTGAGACTCCAACTCAAAAAAACAAAAAATAAATAAATAAATAAAAATAAAATGTAAGCTTCATTAGCCGGGCGTGGTAGCGTGCGCCTATAGTTCCATCTACTTGGAAGGCTGCAAAAGGTTGACGCTGGGGTGGCCGTGAGCATGCCACTGCACTCCAGCCCAGGTGATAGAGTGAGACTCCAGCTAAAAAAAAAAAAGGAAAAAAGAAAGGTAAACTTCAGGTGTGGTGGTTCATGTCTGTCATCTCAGCACTTTGGAAGGTTGAGGTGAGAGGATCATTTGAGGCCAGGTGTTTGAGACCAGCCTGGGCAACATAGTTAGACCCAGTCATGATGGCGTGTGCCTGTGATCCCACTGCTTTGGGAGGCTGAGGTGGGCGAATTGCTTGAGACCAGGAGTTTGTGACCAATCTGGGCAACATAGTGAGGCTCTGTCCCTAGAAAAAAAAATGCAAGCTCTTCAGCATTTTCTGTTTTGTTCCCTGATGAATACTCAGTGTAGGCTACAGTGCCTGACACATGGTAGGTGCTTTTGTGAATGTGCTGAATGAACAAATAAGCATGGAGGTTTCCAGGGTTTATTCTCATTATAATAGAACTTATTAAATAATAACTTATGGACAGACACAGTAGCAAACTGAGGTTAACAGGGATTGTTTAGGGAGTTCCAAGAGTGAGAATAGCCTCTCTCAGCCTCGAGCTGTTAATATATTTAAAAATTTATTTATTTATTATTATTATTTTTTTTTAGTTGGAGTCTCACTCTGTCGCCCAGACTGGAGTGCAGTGGCCGCTCCCGGTCACCGCAGCCTCAACCTGCTGGGCTCCGGCGATCCTTCCGCCTCAGCCTTCCGAGTAGCCGGAATTACAGGCATGTGCTACCACGCCAGGCTGATTTTTTTATTTATTGTAGAGATGAGGTCTCGCTGCCCAGGCGGGTCTCGAACCCGTGGGCTCAGGCAATCCACTCACCTCAGCCTCCCAAAGGCACGGGATTACAGGCTGAGCCACTGAGCCCGGCAAAAAAAAATTTATTTTTAAAAGGGTCGTCACCTTGTGTCTGGAATGCCAATAATGTATGTGAAGAAACAAGATCAGAGCAAACAAGCTGGGCGCAGTGGCTCACACCTGTAATCCCAGCACTTTGGCAGGCGGAGGTGAAAGGACTGCCTGAGATCAGCCTGGGCAGCTTGGTAAAACCTCATCTCTACAATAAAAAAAAAAATTAGCCGGGCGTGGTGTCATGAGCCTGTTGTTCCAGCTACTTGGAAGGCTGAGGCAGAAGGATTGCCTGAGCCCAGCAGGTTGAGGCTGCGGTAGCCGTGAGTGTGCCACTGCACCCCAGCCTGGGTGACACAGTGAGAAAGAAAGAAAGAAAGAAAGAAAGAAAGGAAGGAAGGAAGGAAGGAAGGAAGGAAGGAAGGAAGGAAGGAAGGAAGGAAGGAAGATGAATTCTCATAAATCTGACAGTGAGAGAGACAGAATCAGAGAAACAGAGACAGAAAGAGAGAGAGACAGAGACAGAGGCAGAGAGAGACAGAGACAGAGGCAGAGCGAGACAGAGACAGAGTGAAACAGAGTGACAGAGACAGAGAAAGAGATAGACAGACAGAGAGAGAGAGAAGCTCAACTACGCCAGCCTTTTGATGTTACCAACAGATCTTTGGTGTTTATTCTAAATTTGGCAAAAGTGACTGCCCTGAGCTATGAGAAAAAGCAAATGGCAACTGAAGCTGCAAGCAGGGCTTTAAGAAGCAACCCCCAGCGGGGCTCGGTGGCTCAGCCAGTAATCCTGTGCCTTTGGGAGACTGAGGTGAGTGGATTGCCTGAGCCCATGGGTTTGAGATCCCCCTGGGCAAGTTGGCGAGACCTCATCTCTACAATAATTCAAAAAATTAGCAGGGCGTGGTAGTGCGCACCTGTAGTTCCAGCTCCTTGGAAGGCTGAGGTGGCCGGAGCCCAGCAGGTCGAGGTTGCCGTGGCTGGGAGCAGCCACTGCACTCCAGTCTGGGCGACAGAGTGAGACTCCAACTCAAAAAAAAAAAAGCAACCCCAAGAACCATGCATGATTTCAATAAGATCCAGCCCTACCTCACAGGCGGTTTGTGGGCCTGGGTCTGGGTTTGCTCCCTGCCTGCCCCAAGCCCGGGCAAGACACTTCCTCCTTCTGGACCTCAGTGCCTGCCAGTGGGGTAAGAGGGAGTTATGGAAATTCATTTCCAAGGTCTCTTCCACCCATAAAGCTCTATGACTCTGTGTCTTGACCAGGGTTTTCAATTTGTCCTCAATAATAAAGAGAGTCAATTAACCAGGACATTAAATTCCCCGAGTGTTCTGACTAATTGGATCCTTACTAAAATAGCTTCCCAATTTTGTTTACTACATTAAAAAATCAAAGTTTTTTTGGCATTATTTTATACCTGCAGGGAATATAAAAGCATTGAACTGTAGCACCTAAAAGCTTGTCTAGAAGTTATTCCTTAGAGCAGAGTTTTCAAAACATTTTGATGGTGCTCCACAGCTACAAATCAAGTAAATATTTTTCTTTCTTTTTTTTTTTGAGTCAGGAGTCTCACTCTGTTGCCTAGGTTGGTTGGAGTGCAGTGGCATGATCATGACTCATGGCAGTCTCAACCTTCTGGGCTTAAGTGATTCTTCCACCTCAGCCTTCCAAGTAGCTGGGACTACAGGCACATGCCAGTATGCCTGGCTAATTTTTTAATTTCTTGCAGAGATAAGATCGTTATATTGCCCAGGACTCAAGCAATCCTCCTGCCTCAGCCTCCCAAAGTGCTGGGATTACAGGCATAAGTCACCGTATCTGGTCCAGTTTTATGTTCTGATTCTCACTATCTGAAATGTTTGTGATATTTCCTAAAAAGTGATCCTAGTCAGGATGATGGAGAGGAAAGAGCACTAGACCCAGCATCACTGTTTCTGACTTCTGGAATAGGTTCTGTTATTATCTGGGTATGTAACCTTGGATAATTCACTGCACCTTTCAGAGCCTCAGCTACCCTCAAATATAGGGGTGCCTGACATATCTGAGTGCCTTTCTCCTGCACCCCCTATGATCAGGTGACCCCAAATACTTCCTGTTTTCATCTAGGGTGGGGAAGGGGCAGTTGGCTGATCTGTCCCATCCTCCATAGGCACAAGGATACTGACTGTCATTATGCTTTATATCCACCTTTAGAGGCTGGGACAGATGGACTATCCGCAGAGGGTTTTGGCTGCTGTGATTCAAGGGTTTTAAAGCCCCTCCCAGCTTTTGAAAGAATTATTTCTGGATCAAATATTACTAGGGAGAGTCTTGTCGTTTCTTAGGGCTTTCCTGTTACTCCTGTTTCCCACTTCCGGAATCAGGCATACCCCTCGCTGTTCCTGTGGATATTGACAATTCTTGGAGTTATGCTGTTGAGCTATTTTCCATGTGAGTTTGTGTAACGCGGTAACCCCAGATCCGAGAGGCTTGCGTGTCATGTTTACCTATTCCAAAGAAGTCACCCAGAGGTCCAGCAGGGAGAGACACTGGTTTCTTAGCACTTATGGGAGGCACCGATGGCGGCAGGTCGGTGAAAAATCTGTGCCAGTCAGGCTCGGTGGCTCAGCCTGTAATCCCGTGCCTTTGGGAGGCTGAGGTGAGTGGATTGCCTGAGCCCGCGGGTTCGAGACCTGCCTGGGCAGCGAGACCTCATCTCTACAACAAATCAAAAAATCAGCTGGGCGTGGCAGCACATGCCTGTAATTCTGGCTACTCGGAAGGCTGAGGCGGAAGGATCGCTGGAGCCCAGCAGGTCGAGGCTGCGGTGGCCGGGAGCGGCCACTGCACTCCAGTCTGGGCGACAGAGTGAGATTCCAACTCAAAAAAAAAAAGGAAAGAAAAATCTGTGCCTTGGGACAGTACAGCGGGCAGTTATATAATCAAGTTAATGACTTAAATTGCTGTACGGTGTTTACGATTGCATTGATGAAGAGTGATGCCCACATTGCTTTCAGTGTCGTTCCATCTCCTGCACTCCATGACTCACTACTGGGAATATGCTTATCCTGCAGAGACCAGCCTTGGCCAGAAGCCGCTCCCCGGGGGAGGGGGAGAAAGAAGGCAGGGATGAGAGAAAGGGTCTGTGTCAGGACAATACCTTAAAGTTTGGATGTGGGGAAACAGCATTCCTGGCAGTGTCAGATGGTCCTGAGGGGTGGACCACAGTGGATACCCCTGGGCAGCATCAGCATGGAGGTCCAGGGGGCCATGGGGATCACTACAGGCAGGATTGTTGAGCTGATACCTGGGCGGAATGGGACCCAAGGTGGCCTCAGATCTCCTCTTTGCTTGTGAATTTTGTTTTGTTTTGTTTTGTTGGGGTTTTTTTGAGTTGGAGTCTCACTCCGTCACCCAGACTGGAGTGCAGTGGCCGCTCCCGGCCACCGCAGCCTCGACCTGCTGGGCTCCGGCGATCCTTCCGCCTCAGCCTTCCAAGTAGCCAGAACTACAGGCGCATGCTACCAGGCCTGGCTAATTTTTTGCTGATTATTGTAGAGACGAGGTCTTGCCAAGTTGCCCAGGCGGACCTCGAACCTGCAGGCTCAGGCAATGCACTCGCCTCAGCCTCCCAAAGTGCTGGGATTACAGGCTGAGCCACCGAACCCGGCCTGCTTGTGAATTTTTGTTTCTGGTTTCGATTTGGTGTTTGCACCCACATGGATCTGAGGAACTGACAACCATTCTTCAAAAACATTCATGAAAACTACCTTCGTGGTCCAAAGGGCAATCTTGATTCCAACTTCCTGCAGTTCATAATGACTAAAGTCTGGTGTGTTGTGTATTTTCTTTCTGGACAAGAAAGAACAGTTTCTTTTCTTTCTTTCTTTTTTTTTTTTTTTTTTTGAGTTGGAGTCTCACTCTGTCTCCTA
>NW_007231979.1:70283-72048 GCF_000164805.1 Carlito syrichta
CTCAGGCGATCCTTCCACCTCAGCCTTCCAAGTAGCTGAAACCACAGGCATGCGCCACCACACCTGGCTAGTTTTTTGATTTATTGTAGAGATGAGGTCTCCCCAAGTTGCCCAGGCTGGTCTCAAACCAGCGGGCTCAAGCAATCCGCTTGCCTCCGCCTACCAAAGTGCTGGGATTGCATGTGTGAGCCACCACGCCCAGCTAACATCCGTTTCAATTAGCTCAGGCACAGAGGAGAACCCAGGGACAGGACTGGAAACCCAAATGTGGAGAGCACGGTGCACAGGGCCTCGGGGCCCAGGGGCCAGGAACGGGGGTGTGCTGGGCTCTTGTTCCTACTCATGTTTCTGCCTCAACTTCATCCTCTGTCACCTGGGCCAGCTTCCTGCCACAGTGGTAAGCGGGGCTGCGTCAGCCCTAGGGATGCTATCTCACTGGAGATATACTGACCCATTTTCTTGGTCCCAGGATGAAAAAGGCTGGAAGGACCTTGACTCTCCCCACCCCAGACAAATCAACAGGGGAGGTGGAGTTCGGGGAAGAACATGGCAGCTTCTGACGTAGATGTGTAGGCGGGAAGAACAAGCCATTCATTCATTCCCCCATTCATTTAACAATTCTTTTTTTAGTCAGAGTCTCACTCTGTTACCCAGGCTGGAGTGCAGTGGCTTGATCACGGCCACCACAGCTTCAAACTCCTGGGCTCAGGTGATCCTTCTGCCTCAGCCTCCCGAGTAGCTGGGATTACAAATGCACACCACCACACCTGGCTAATTTTTTTTGTAGAGATGAGGCTGTTGCCCAGGTTGGTCTCAAACTCTCCGTCTCACGTGATCCTCTCACCTCAGTCTCCCTAGTTGGGACTACAGGCACATGCCACCACACATGGCTGATTTTTTGATTTTGTAGAGCTGGGGTCTTTCTATGTCGTCTGGGTTGGTCTCAAGTTCCTGGGCTCAAGCCGGGCCTTCCAAATTTCTGAGATTACAGGCATGAGCCACCACACCAGGCATCATTCAACGCATTATTATTATTATTATTATTATTTTGAGTCGGAGTCTCACTCTGTCACCCAGGCTGGAGTACAGTGGCACGCCCATGGCCACTGCAGCGTTGACCTGCTGGGCTCAGGTGGTCTTTCTGCCTCAGCCTTTCAAGTAGCCAGAACTACAGGCATGTGCCACCATAGCTAAGTTTTTGATTTATTGTGGAGATGAGGTCTCACCAAGTTGCCCAGGCTGGTCTCGAACCCCTGGGCTCAGGCAATCCTCTTACCTAGGTCTCCCAAAGTGCTGAGACTATGAGCATAAGCCACTGTGCCCAGCCTTATTTTTATATTTCTTGATTCAACCCATTTTTATTGAACAAAACTAAGAGGAACTAAAGTCTCCACTAATCAGGGAGGGGAACCCAGAAGCTGGCAGATAAAGATGAAGATGAAAAGGTGGTGGCCACCATGTGTCCCACCAAGAGGCAGAGGTAGGCAGGACTGAGGATCTTGTGCCTTAATGAAGCCCACAGGTCCTTGGAAAGGGAGGCTTGCTGGGCGCAGGGGCTCATGCACTCCAGCCTGGGCAAAGCGAGACTCTAACTTAAAAAGAAAGAAAGAAATCAGGAGTTTCAGCTGCCTGGGGTGGCTCGCCCCTGTAATCCCAGCACTTTAGGAGGCAGAGGCGGAAGAATCGCTGGAGACCAGGAGTTTGAAACCAGCTTGGACAACATAGTGCAACGCCTCCCCTTCCCCACCTCTCCCTGTCTTAAAGA
>NW_007231979.1:72399-73871 GCF_000164805.1 Carlito syrichta
TGTCTTAAAGAAAAAAAAAAAAAAGGCCAGGCTCAATGGCTCTTGCTATAATCCCAGCACTTTGGGAGGCAGAAGCAAGAGGATTGCCTGAGCTCAGAGGTTCAAGACCTGCCTGGGCAACATGGCAACATGGCAAGATCTCGTCTCTACAATAAATCATAAAATTAGCTGGGCGTGGTGGTGCACGCCTGTAGTCCCAACTACTTAGAAGACTGAGGCAGAAGGATCACCCGAACCCAGCAGGTTGAGGCTGCGGTGGCCGTGAGTGTGCCACTGCACTCCAACCTGGGCGGCAGAGTGAGACTCTTAACTCAAAAATAAAAAAAGAAAAAAAAAAAAGAAAAGAAAGGGAGCACTGCTATGGAAAAAACGCCACTGAGCTAAATGGTGTATTTCAGGATGTGGTTGCTTTACCCCCTGACTCAAGGTTCCCACCCTGCTGTGAAACCACGACAGTCTGGGCACCAGTAGGGGGTTGGCAGACTGTGCTTTGATGGCTGTGCCCCAGGGGAAGCCTTGTACGTTCTGCACAGGAGACATGTACAAGAATGTTCACAATAGCCTTGTGTATAAGAACGAAGAAAGGAAACAACCCTATCTTCTGTACATCATTGAGAAGTGATTATGGAACAATTATATGATGATAAGACAGCAAAAGGGAATAAGCCACAGCTGCACACATTTCAAAAATACTGTTGAAGGTCAAGTGCAGTGGCTCACATCTGTAATCCCAGCAATTTGGGAGGCCAAGGCAGGAGGATTGCTTGAGCACAGGAGTTCGACTAGCCTAGGCAACATAGTGAGACCTCGTCTCTGTAAACAGTCAAAAAATTAGCTGGGCATGGTGACGCACACCTGTAGTCCCTGCTACTCAGGAAGCTGAGGCAGGAGGATCACCTGAGCCCAGAAGGTAAAAGCTAGAGTGAACCATGCACTCAGGCTGGGCAACAGAGTGAGACCTCAACTTAAAAAAAAAAAGGCAAATAGAAAACAATACTGTTGATAAAAGGTTAGAAAGACTACAATTATGTTTTCAGTATATGAAGTTCAAAACCAGGCACCACCATCAGTTAGAGACCTATAACAAATGGATTAAAAGTGTAGAGGAATGCAAGGGAACGACAAACACCTGTGTGAGATCAGTGGCTCTCCCATGGATGGGAAGGTAGGGTGAGACTTCAGGAAGGGTGGGCATGGAGGGGGCTGCAAAGCCATCACCCACACCCGAGTGCTGTGGACACGGGTACCTGGTTTATATTATTATTCTTTAAGCTATATGCATATAGGCGTTTATATTATTATTCTATAAACTGTTTATATGTATATATATGTGTGTGTGTTATGCACACTCTTTTTAAAGTACAATCCATTTCACAATGAAAAATAATTTTTTTTTTTTTTTGAGTTGGAGTCTCACTCCGTCGCCCAGACTGGAGTGCAGTGGCATGCTCCTGGCCATCGCAGCCTCGACC
>NW_007231979.1:73928-78216 GCF_000164805.1 Carlito syrichta
TATTGTAGAGATGAGGTCTCGCCAAGTTGCTCAGGCGGGTCTCAAACCCGCAGGCTCAGGTAATCCACTCACCTCGGCCTCCCAAAGCACTGGGATTACAGGCTGAGCCAACCAAGCCCGCCGAAAAATAATATTTTTTGAGACAGGGTCTTGCTCTCTCGCCCTGACTGGAGTGCAGTGGCGTGATCACAGCTCACTGCAGCCTCCAGCTCCTGGGCTCAAGCGATCCTCCTGCCTCAGCCTCTGAAGTAGCTGGGACTACGGGTGTGCACCACTATATCTGGCTAAGTTTCGTATATATACTTTTTTGTATCGACAGGGTCTCACTGTGCTGTCTCGATCTCCTGGCCTCAAGCAATCCTCCTGCCTCAGACCCCCAAAGTGCTGGGATTACAGACGTGAGTCACTGTGCCCTGCTTCGAAAAAGAATTTAAAAATATATTTCGTCAAAGCCCAAGTTCCTCCACATCTCAGTGAAAGGTAGAGTCTGGTGCAGTGAGCATTCTGAGCCTCAAAGGAATAAGAACTTTTGCAGAAACAGTGCACTGATGGTTTGAAATGGCATCAGACTGAAAGCAGGCTGACTAGTGGCCCCTGTCCTGTCCCCTGGCCTGGGCATCGTTAGCTGGACCGAGGGCATCCAAGTGTCCAAGGACCTCCTGTGCACATGTTCTGGGACCCCAGCTTCCCACTCTTGCCTCTTTATTCCTACACTGCAACCCTCAGGATTTGACTGGCTTTTCAGTGGCCACTGTGAACTCCATTTCTTGTAAGTTTCCCACGGCTGTCTGCTGAGTGGGTTGAAATCAACCCAACTTTGCAAGTTTTGGGTCCCCAGACAAGTGCACCAGCCCATTTGGAGTTAAAAATATGAAAGCAATTTGGACAGCATAGAAATCTCTGCTAAAACACTTCCAAAGTTGGGTCCCTCACCGTCTGATGACCTTTTAAGGGAAGGTTTATCATTTGCCTGCTCAAGTTCACTTTAAATTCCGAGTGTTTGCAAACGCATTCCTCCTTGACAGTTCTGGTTGGAAATGTTTGGGTTCGTTTTGCTCTGGGTAAAACACGTGGTCAAGTCTTTTCTTTTTTTAACCCTTCACACTAGATAGTTTTTCTTGGACTGCATTTCAGTGTCTATTAATCTTAGAGCCGTAGGAGGTCAGAGTCTGAAGGAATCTTGGAAGTCACCCATCCAACTTCCCACCCAATGGGATAATTGTTCCTGAAGCTTCCCTCATTGCCAGCCTTGGGTAGCTTGCTTTCTAAGGGCATTGCTGGAGGAGCAGGGTACCATAGTTTCCAAATTTCCCATAAAACTTTGCATAAGGCGGAGGTGAGAGGATTGCCTGAGCCCATGGGTTCGAGACCAGCCTGGACAACTTGGTGAGACTTTGTCTCCGCAATAAATAAAAAAAGGAGTTAGCCAGGCATGGTGGCGGATGCCTGTAGTTCCAGCTACTTAGAAGGCTGAAGCGGAAGGCTCACCTAAGCCCAGCAGGTCAAGGCCCCCCTGCCTTCCAGCCTGGGTGACAGAGGGAGACCTCAACTCTAAAAATAAATAAATAAATTTTGCATTAATTTTCATTCATCTTGGAGAATCAGAAATCAGCCTGGGAAATTCCAAGTGTGCTAATTAAATTAAAATGAGCCCAGGCTCTTACAAAACCGGTTGTCGAGGCAGAGAGGCCTTACATGGTCAAAGACCGTTTCATCTGCTTAGTATAATCCCATCCTGGATTAGACAGCAAAGGATTAGACACATCTACCAGCTTAGAAACAGAAGCGGAGGAGGCGGGAGGGTTTGCCTGGGAGTCCTGTGTGTGCATTTTCCTCTGATCCGGTATTTTTGCGCTCTTGTCTCCTTAAAGGTATAGAAGCGAAGAGCACAGCCATCGCCCTGCTGACAGAAGCAGGACTGTCACCCCACCTCTACTCTGTCTTCCCACCTACTGGTCACTGGTTGCCTTTTCCCATTCGGCTGGGCCCACCCCAGTTTTTTTTTTTGAGTTGGAGTCTCACTCCGTAGCCCAGACTGGAGGGCAGTGGCATGCTTCTGGCCACCCTAGCCTCGACCAGTTGGGCTCTGGTGATCCTTCCACTTCAGCCTTCCGAGTAGCCGGAATTATAGGCACTCGCTACCACGCCCGGCTAATTTTTTTTATTTATTGTAGAGATGAGGTCTCACCAAGTTGCCCAGGCGGGTCTTGAACCCATGGGCTCAGGCAATCCACTCACCTCAGCCTCCCAAAGTGCTGGGATTACAGGCTGAGCCACCGAGTCCAGCCTTTTTTTTTTTTTGAGTCGGGTCTCACTCTGTCACCCAGACTGGAGCATAGTGGCACCATCATGGCTCACCACAGCCTCAAACTCCTGGACTCGGGCGATCCCCCAGGTAACTGGGACAAGTGCACACCCCACACCCGGCTAAGTTTTTAATTTTTTGCAAAGATAAGACTGTTGCCCAGACTGGTCTCAACCTCCTGGGCTCAAGCGATCCTCCCGCCTCGGCCTCCCAAAGTGCTAGGATTACAGGTGTGAGGAATTATACTTGGCTTCACCCCAGTTTCTGAGCCCACTGAGAGAGGGTGCAATTGTGTTATTCACTGCCCCTTCCACCTGTCTCCCCACCTGGGTTCTGCCCTGAGAGAGCTGGGAGCCCAGCCATGACCCCAGTTGTCATGGTGGTCAAGTGGGGTTGGCCAGGAGCTGTACCAGGACCTCAGTGGCACAGGCCTTTCAGAGTTAGGGGCTAGGGGAGCGGCCTGGGAAAGCCCAGATCAATTCACTGGAGCAGCTGGGTGGTTTTTTTGTATCATCCCTCTTTCATGCAAGCTGGGAGAGTTTCTGGGCTACAGAAGGTAGTAGAATATTTACTTTAAAATTAGGGCTGAGTTGGGCTTGGTGGCTCAGCCTGTAATCCTGCACCTTGGGAGGCTGAGGTGAGTGGATTGCCTGAGCCTGTGGGTTCCAGGCCCTCCTGGGCAACTTGGCGAGACCTCATCTCTACAATAAATCAAAAAAATCAGCCGGTCTTGGTAGCGTGCGCCCATAATTCCGGCTACTCGGAAGGCTGAGGCAGAACGATCGCCGGAGCCCAGTGGGTCGAGGCTGCAGTGGCCGGGAGCGGCCACTGCACTTCAGTCTGGGCGACAGAGTGAGACTCCAACTCAAAAAAATAAATAAATAAAATAAAATAAAATCAGGACTGGAAGTGATGGCTCACACCTGTAATCCCAGCACTTTGAGAGGCTGAGTCAGAAGGATTGCTTGAGCTCAAGTTCAACACCAGCCTGGGTAACATAGTGAGGCCTCAGCCGGGCTCAGTGGCTCAGCCTGTAATCACGTGCCTTTGGGAGGCTGAGGTGAGTGGATTGCCTGAGCCCGCGGGTTTGAGACCCGCCTGGGCAGTGAGACCTCATCTCTACAATAAATCAAAAAATAAGTCAGGCGTGGTAGCGCACGCCTATAATTCCGGCTACTCAGAAGGCTGAGGCGGAAGGATCGCTGGAGCCCAGCAGGTCGAGGCTGCGGTGGCCGGGAGCGGCCATTGCACTCCAGTCTGGGCGACAGAGTGAGACTCCAACTCAAAAACAAACAAACATACAAAAAAAAAACATAGTGAGATCTCATCTCTACAAAAAAAGATGAGCCAGGTGTGGTGGTGTGCATCTGTAGTCCTAGCTACGTGGGAGGCTGAAGCAGAAGGATCACCTGAGCCCTGGAGGTTGATGCTGTGGTGAATCGTGATGGTCCCACTGCATTCTAGTCTGGGTGACAGGGTGAGACTCCAACCAATAATAATAATAATGATAATTTAAAAACTGGGGTTAGGAAGCTCCAATAGGAGTGGGGAGAGAACAAGGAAAAGTACGATCCCATCCTGGACACCCAACGTACCAGGTCCAAGCGGCACAGGAAACTCGAGTAGGTTTGGTCATGGCTGTGATGAGGCCTGGTTGGCGGGACAGGGCCTGACAGTAGAAGATGCCCAGCACTGGGGACCTGACCCTTCACAGTGCGATGCCCAGGTAGAGCCTGAGGCTGGTAGGATGTCGGGGCCACAACCAGATGCTCGGGGCAGGCCAGGTGCCCTGCAGGCAACCAGAGGCTGCAGCCTCCTTCGAGGTTCTGATCCTGCTGTTTGGCGCCTCCCCAGACTCCCCATCTCCTCAGCACATTAGGCCATGGAGACTGACATGGGGCTGATGCACTGACAGACAGGTCAGTGACTGGGAAGGAGACAAGGCTGGGTGGGGCCAAGGGAGGAGGGTGGGCGGGCCCAAGG
>NW_007231979.1:78313-81729 GCF_000164805.1 Carlito syrichta
AGGGGCCCAGGGAGGAGGCTGGGAGGGGCCCAGGGAGGAGGCTGGGAGGGGCCCAGGTAGGAGGCTGGGAGGGGCCAAGGAAGACTGGCAGGAGCCCAAGGGAAGATAGTGGGAGGGGCCAGTGGAGGCGGGGCGGGGCCAAGGGAGGCTGGGGCTGATTCCCTGAACCGCTGTGTTTGTGGGCGAGGCAGTTGTAGGAGAGACAAGGGGTTGGGTAGCTGACTGGGATGTTGATTAGGAAAAGGTGATAGGATTACACCTATCTACATCTCTGGATTCTGCAGCACATAACAGAGCCAGAAGACTTGGCCTCCTCAGTCCATGCAGGCAACCGTTTGCATAAGTCATTTGCTTTTGAGGAGGGAGGAAGGCGAGGGAGGAAGAGGGGGAAAGAGTTTTGCATAGATGAAAGACCGAGTCTGGACGGGCTCGTTGACTCAGCCTGTAATCCCAGCACTTTGGGGGGGATGAGGTGAGTGGATTGCCTGAATCCGCAGGTTCAAGACCAGCCCGGCAACTTGGCGAGACCTCGCCACTACAATAAATCAAAAATTAGCCGGGCGTGGTAGCGCGCGCCTGTAGTTCTGGCTGCTTGGAAGGCTGAGGTGGAAGGATCGCTGGAGCCCAGCGGGGTCGACGCTGGGGTGGCCGTGCGGGTGCTGCTGCACTCCAGCCCGGGTGATGGAGTGAGACTCCGACACACACACACACACACACACACACACACACACACACAAAGACAGGGCCTTTCTCTGACCTTGTCTCCCAGTGGCAGGTAGCTGCGTGCAAGGACTGAAGGAGATATTTCTACAGGGCCTTGAGGGCACAGAGGCCACAGCTGTCTGCTTTGGTTCCAAAGTGATTCCAGGGACACTGAGCGGAGAAGGGCATTGTCCCCTCACCCCTGTGCAGCAAAACATCTCTCTGAGCATGAGAACAGCAGGGAGCATGACTCCATTGGCTGGTAGAAACAGCAGCCTGGCAAGAATATGGATGTAATCCCAGAGGGCAGCCTGAGGGTAACCGTTGCAAGCTCAGCCACTTGCCTCTTGTACTCTGAAATAAACAAGCATAAGATGCCACGAACCGAAGGTGATTTTATTCCCAAAGCCAGCAGATGGGGGACATGGCCAGGTTCATGCCTCAGAGAAACCACTTCAGATTTTCAGGCTGAGTACAAGGGTTTAAAGAGGGACATTGGAGGCATGGCACAGTGTGTGTCTTGATGACTTATCTTGGGGTGGTGGTCCTCCTGGAGTCTGGTTGGTGTTATCTTAGTTTCATTCAGATTATGGGTCGACCATCTCTTGACTGTCTCCACGGGGCAGGGTCTCACAGTAAGGCTGTTTTAAGATTTACCCTGGGATTTCTTTTTTTTTTCTTCTCTTGTAATTTTTTTTTATTTTAAAGATGTGGTACAATTCAGGGTTAGGTATACAAATGTGCATTATGCAGGTACCCTTGAGTCCCTGGGATTTCTAAGCAAGCATAGGGTCAGGTGCAAAGGAGTGTTTGGTAGGGAAAAAGAGAAGTTTCTGAAACATGTTTCAAAGCTTAAGATGAAAAGAGAGGGGAAAAAACATTAATAAACATTTTAAGGCTGAGGTGCTTGGTTATACAAAGGCATGCCAGACCCCTTCCCAGGCCCAGAGCGCTGGTGGGATTTGAGTGAGAGTGGAGGGCAGGAACCAGTGACATCCTGGACATACCTGTTGTTTTCACCTGGCTGGTTTCCACAGCCCAATAGGATGTGGCCACACCCTGTTCTGGGCGATAACAAAAAGTGCTCTCTCAGCATCTCTGTACTCATTTCATAACAGCCTTGGAGAATTCAACCCCACACCTTCTTAATTACATAGAACTTTTCTGAGTTTGAAATTATCTTGTTTTTCTTCCTTCAGTCCAAGGGTCAGTCATTTTTTATCTGTAAAGAGCCTGACAGTAAGTGTTTTTGGCTGTGTGGACCATACAATCTCTGTTGCAACTGCTCACCTCTGCCATCACACCATGGCAGCAACCAGAGATATGGACTAATAAGATGATATTACTATAACATTTTATTTAGCTGGGTGCAGTGGCTCACGCCTGTAATCCCAGGACTTTGGGAGGTGGAGGCGAGAGGATTGCCTGAGTATAGGAACTCTAGATCAGCCTGGGCAACTTGGTGAGACCTCGTCTCTACAATAAGTTAAAGAATTAGCTGGACATGGTGGCACGTGCCTGTAGTTTCAGCTTCCTGAAAGGCTGAGGTGGAAGGATCACCTGAGCCCAGTAGCCGAGGCTGTGCTGGCCATGAGCATGCTGCTACACTCCAGCCTGGGTGATAGAGTGAGACTCCTACTAAAAACAAAATCAAAACATTGTATTTAAGGGCAATGGCGTTGGAATTTTGTATAATTTTTCACAAGTTACAAAATATTCTTCTTTTAAAAATATTTTTCACAAATCCCAAAACATGAAAAACATGTTACCTTGCAGGGTACAAACACAGCCCATGGGCAATTGTTTGCCAATCTCTGTGAAGGCAGGAATGACTCGTCACTGTGTCCCTAGCACAATGTCTGACATATAGTAGGTGCTCAGTAAACACTTGGAGAAGTAAACCTCTCCGCTTTACAGACAAGGAAACCAAGTAGGTCAACTCAAGAGGTTAATCAACTCTCTCCAGTGTGGGGCTAGAGTTCACACTTCTGTGGTCGTTGGGGAGTTGGAGAATTAGGCAATTGGTGGTCCTTCCAGCTCTGTGTCCTGCATACCTTCTACAAACCACAACTGCAGCCTTCCCAGAAAAGCACGGCCGTGTCGCTCATAGAGTGTCAGACTGAAAACCTCACTTGAGCCAGAAGTTAACCAATGAGAAAAAAACCTGTAATGCCACCTCTCATTGTAATCAAGCAATACGTGGATATGTGGCTTTAACTCCTTGGTGTTTTTTTTTTTTTTAATCTGCTAGCTGGCGATCATGCCAGTGCCAGTTTACCTTGGAAGACAGATGCGGAGATAGTCAGGGGCTTTGCAGATGTTCAAAAGTCACCCCAAAGGCTGAGGCACATGTATAGTCTTCAGACTGAGCATTTTCTTATCATCAAAATTAGTTGTTTGTTTTTTTAAGCCCATGACTTCGTGTCAGCTTGGGTCTACATAAGACTTAAAAAAGTCTTGCTGTCCAAGCATGGCGGCTCACACTTGTAAACACAGCACTTTGGGAGGTCTAGGCGGGAGGATCGCTTGAGGCCAGGAATTGGAAACCAGCCTAGGCAACATAGTGAGATCCTGTCTCTATTATTTAAAAAAAAGTAGAAGCAAAAACTGGCACTTAAAGGCAATCCGACCTTAAAACACTCCAATTTCCTGGTAAAAAACTGGTTCTCTCTTTTTTTTTCCCCCCCCCTCACACCCTCCCCACTCTACCCTGC
>NW_007231979.1:82053-84341 GCF_000164805.1 Carlito syrichta
TCTCGAACCCATGGGCTCAGGCAATCCACTCACCTCAGCCTCCCAAAGGCACGGGATTATAGGCTGAGCCACCGAGCCCGGCTCTGGTTCTCTTTTAAAGTCAGTCCTTGTCAGTCTGCCTCTCCACCCTCATTCCTGTCAACTCCCACACCTGGTTTCAACTTAAGCCTCCATCTTGATTACCACACCTGTGCCCCATCTCCATGGCTCGAGTCCAGGCTCTGTTCTCACTTGGCCGTAAGCCCGCCCGGCTCCCCAGGCGGTGAGGCTAGCCACAAACCACCCCGCATTCTGGGAGATAGACATGGGACCCCCTTCCTCTCGAATCTGCACCCAGGTTTCTCCCCCAGCCTCGAGTCCGGACTGTCCTGGGCCTTGGCCATGGGCTGGGCACCACCGTGATGCCTCCCAGCAGGCCTTGGGCTCTGTCTTAACAAACAGCAGAACTGGAGATGGTGAGAAGCTCTCACCCTCACCTTTCCCACAGCTGCCAGAAGCCGCCCAGCCCTCGGGTGTGGTGTCCCAGGGTTGGGCAGTGGACATTGTGGTCTGAGGACTCTCCCTTGTGGCTGATAGGTCTTGACTTTTCGGATCCTCTAGGAAGTACGGTTAATACCAATGCATTGCCCCACCTATTGTTTTTTTAAAGTAATATACACTCAGTGTGAAACAGTTGAAAATATTAACCAGCGGCTGGACACGGTGGCTCACGCCTATAATCCCAGCACTTTGGGAAGACAAGGTGAGAGAATTGCCTGAGCCCACGGGTTCGAGACCAGCCTGGGCAACTTGGTGAGACCTCATCTCTAAAATAAGTAAATAAATAAATAAATAAGCCAGGCATGGTGGCATGTGCCTGTATTTCCAGCTACTTGGAAGGCTGAGGTGGAAGGGTCACCTGAACTCAGCAGATCGACACTGCGGTGGCCCTGAGTGTGCCACTGCACTCCAGCCTGGGCGATAACAGAGTGAGGCTCCAACCCCCCCCCAAAAAGAAAAGAAAATATCAACAAGCATAATGAAAACATAATCCACCAGTAACACTCTACCCAGAGAAAACACTAGTAGACACTTGAGAATATCCTTTGAGTCACTTTATATTCACAATTTTAAAAAACATTTTGCGTCGTATTGCAGTGCTGTTTTGTCACGTGATGTGTTTTTTTCCTTAATCCACTGTGAGCACATTCCTGTGTCACTAAGTCCTCTTTTATAATATGACTTCTTATTGCTGTATAGTGTCCGATGATAGGCGTAGGCATGGCATAGTTAATAAACAATGACAGCTGGACATTGAGTCTCTTTCTGGTTTTTCATGCCAAGGTCAACAACAGCCTTAGTTATCAGCGTTTTTACACAGACTCTTGCTGTTTCCTCAGAACTCATTTCTAGAAGTGGAATTAATTAGGTCAAAGTCTCTGCACATTTTTTAAGGTCAGACTGCCTTCTCAAGATGATCCGATTTTCCCAGAAAGTCCCTGTTCCCCAACCCTTGCCAATGTATTACTGGATCTTTAATAACTTTTCATTTGATTGGTAAAAGACATTACTGTTTGGAAGTTGAGGAGGCTGAATCTTTCCATGTGTTTTTTAGCCATTTGTATTTCTTTTGTGATGAATCCGTTGTGAGCATACATAATTATTGGCTCCTTCCTTCCTTTAATGTGTTGATTAGGAAGCTCTTAGGTTCACATTTTGGCTCTACCAATAACTAGTTTGAGCTTCATTTCGTCAAACATGTTTTATCATTGCTGGATTAGACTAATAATACCTGCTGAATAGAGTTTGTATTAGGACTTAATGAGATGGCATATGTGAAGCAATTTCTACTATCTCTGGCACACAGGAGGTGCTTAATAAATGCATTCTCCTCCACTCCCCTGTCATGAGCCAGTGCTGTAAAGAACTCAAAAATATATAAGATGCTCTATTTGTCTTCAAGCAACACACAATCCAACAGCGGCAATGAAATAGACACAAATCTCTGACACAGAGTTTAAAGATGGACAGTATTTTGACAAGGTGGGAAGATTACCAGGGGAAGGTAGTGGCAGGTGTGTCTGGTGACTGGCAAGTAGATTAAGTTGACTGCAGAAGAAGGTCCACACAGATCAGTCTGGAACCCTAGGTTAGGATTCCACTGTGAAGGGACTTTAAAGCCAGGATGGTTCATTTGTATTTTCCCCCAAGGCAATGGGGAACTATTGAAAGTTTTTGAAGCCAGCTCGGTGGCTCAGCCTGTAATCCCCCGCCTTTGGGAGGCTGAGGTGAGTGGATTGCCTGAGCCC
>NW_007231979.1:84502-87101 GCF_000164805.1 Carlito syrichta
CCAGCCTGGGCGACAGAGTGAGACTACAACTCAAAAAAAAAAAAAAGAGAACAGTTTTGAGTGGTGAAATAACACAATCAAAAGTGCACGGAGCCCTGCATGGTGGCTCACGCCTGTAATTTCAGCAATTTGGGAGGCCAAGGTGAGAGGATTGCCTGTGCCCAGGGGTTCGAGTCCAGCTTGGGCAACTTGGTGAAACCTCGTCTCTATAATAAATAAAAATATTAACCAGGCGAGGTAGTGCGTGCCTGTGGTTGCAGCCACTTGGAAGGCTGAGGTGGAAGGATGGCCTGAGCCCAGCAGGTGGAGGCTGTGGTGGCTGTGAGCGTGCCACTGTACTCCAGCCTGAGCAACATAGTGAAACTCCAACTCAAAAAAAAGAAAAAGAAAAAGTGTTTAAATAGCCTGTTTAAAAAATCTGCTGCTCTTTTCTGTGGGTTCCTCCCGTGATAAGATTATATATCCTAACCCACAAATCAGATTTCCCCACAAGATTGCTTTTTTTTTTTTTTGAGTTGGAGTCTCACTCTCTCACCCATACTGGAGTGCAGTGGCTGCTCCCGGCCGCCGCAGCCTTGACTGCTGGGCTCCGGCGATCCTTCCGCCTTAGCCTTCCAAGTAGCTGGAACTACATACAAGATTGCTTTGACTAATGAGATGTGAACAGAGGTTTCAAGAACCCCAGACCGGCCCACCACCTTGTCTCTCTTCCCTCTGAAACAAGCTGTTCGGTGTCCCAGATTGTGCTGTTCTGTTAGTCTGGCTTCCAGAATGAAGAGAGCTGATCTACTTGGTGTATGTAACACAATAATAGCGGCGCGCAGTGGCCCACACCTGTAATCCCAGCACTTTGGGAGGTCAAGGTGGGAGGATTTTGTGAGGCCAGGAGTTTGAGGCTGCAGTGAGCCATAATTGCATCATGGCTGGGTGACAGTGTGAGACCTTGTCGCTAATAAGTGTAATTAAAAAAAAAAGAAAAGAAATATTTGTTATTGTAAACCACTGAGATAAGGGGATTCTTTGAGATAGTAGATTAATTTAGCCTAACTAACCAATGATGATACCCGTAAGGAGAAATAGAAATATTAGGAGAAAGCCAGGCTTGGTGTCTCGTGCCTGTAATCTCAGCACTTTGGGAAGCGGAGACAGGAGAATTGCCTGAGTTCAAGACCAGCCTGGGCAACTTGGCGAGACCTCATCTCTACAATAAATTTAAAAAAAAAATAGCCAGGCATAGTGCCGTGTGTCTGTAGTTCCAGCTACTTGGCGGAAGGATCGCCTGAGCCCAGTAGGTTGAGTCTGCGGTGGCCATGAGTGTGACACTGCACTCCAGCCTGGACAACAGAGTGAGACTCCGACAAAAAAAAAAAGCCGGGCTTGTGGCTCAGTCTATAATCCCGTGCCTTTGAGAGGCTGAGGTAAGTGAATTGCCTGAGCCCATGGGTTTGAGACCCACCTGGGCAGGTGAGACCTCATCTCTACAATAAAATTAAAAAAAAAAATTAGCCGGGCGTGCACCTGTAATTCTGACTACTCGGAAGGCTGAGGCAGAAGGATCGCCGGAGCCCAGCAGGTCGAGGCTGTGGTGACCAGGAGCAGCCACTACACTCCAGTCTGGGCAACAGTGAGACCACAACTCAAAAAAAAAAAAAAGACACCTGTAGTTTCAGTTACTTGGAAGGCTGAGATAGAAGGATTGCCTAAGTCCAGCAGGTTGAGGCTGTGGTGGCTATGAGTGTGCCACTGCTACTCCAGCCTGGGCAACAGAGTGAGACTCTAACCCCCCCCCCCAAAAAGGATATATTAGGAGTAAGCGTCGTTTAGGGAAAAAGAGGTATGATTCAAATAGGTATGATTCAGTGTGAAACAAGAATTCTGAGGCAACATGTGAATACCTCAACAGGGTGTTAATCAGATGACTTAAAGACGATAAAACTGAGACTTGGTGAAGTCATTTGCCCAAGGTCACCCAGAAACTGGAGATGGAGATTTGCAGGTCATGGGTGCCCACATTCAAGCCCCAAGAGTGAACGGTCACGAGGCAGGTCTGTGGCAGGAGTGCAGGGCAGGTAGGAGTCTAAGGCAGGTGTGTCAGAAAGGTGAGGGAGGAGCCAGGATGGGTCACCACAGTCAGTGGGCATCTGCAAAGAGAGCATACGATGGCTCAGGAGTTTCCAGAAATGGAGAGAAGGTCTCAGACATCGCAATTACTACGTCACTGGTGACCTTTGAAAAGACATTTTTGTCCAGTGACAAGAGGAGCAGCCAGAAGGCATTTGAGGAGAGACTGTGAGTTGAGAAAGTGAAGGTACTTTTTCTAGAAATTTCTCCATAAAAGATGAAAAACACTGTTATCCCAGCACTTCGGGAAGCTGAGGTGAGGGGTTTGCCTGAGCCCACAAGTTTGAGAACAGGCTGGGCATCTTGGCGAGACCTCATCTCTACAATAATTAGGTGGGCATGGTAGCGCGTGCCTAAGGTTCTGGCTAGTTGGAAGGCTGAGGTGGAAGGATTGCCTCAGCCCAGCAGGTCGATGCTAGTGTGGCCGTGAGTGTGCCACTACACTCCAGCCTGGGCAACAGAGTGAGACTCCGACTCA
>NW_007231979.1:87282-93053 GCF_000164805.1 Carlito syrichta
CCCAGGCTGGAGTGCAGGGGCCGCTCCCGGCCACCGCAGCCTCGACCTGCTGGGCTCCAGCGATCCTTCCGCCTCCGTCTTCCAAGTGGCTGGAACCACAGGCGCGCGCCACCACGCCAGGCTAATTTTTTGATTTGTTGTAGAGACGAGGTCTTGCCAGGTTGCCCAGACTGTTCTCGAACCCGTGGGCTCAGGCAATCCCCTCACCTCGGCCTCCCAAAGTGCTGGGATTATAGGCACGAGACAGGGACCCCGGCCTCTGTCTCTCTTTCTATCTCCCTCTCTCTGTCTGTCCCCTCCTTCCCTCTTCTGTCCCTCTCCCTCAGCCCCTTCCTCCTCCTCCTCCTCACCACAGGCCAGGCAGACTCTGCTCCTGGGAACAAGAAATAAAGGGGGACTGCTTAGGAGGCCAGCGACGTGTTGAGGAAGAAAGGCGACAGAGGGGAAACACGGGGTGTGCCTAGTAGCCTTGCCTTTCCTGACAAAGTTGGAGGGGAGGCCGGGACAGAGGGCAGGAAAGGGTCAGGAAGGGGCTCAGGGAAACTGGAGAAGGTGAACTGTCCACACCGCAGCCTCAGGTCAACAAGAGGAAGAGAGGTCACAGGCAGAACCCCGTCAGCATTTGATATGAGTGTGTACATGGAGTCAGGTTCTCTGGTCATCCTCTTCAGACTTGGGGGGTGGTACAGAAAGAGGCAGGGAGGGGGCAGACAGAGAGAGAGAGAGAGAGAGAGAGAGAGAGAGACAGAAAGAGGAGAGAGAGAGAGAGAGAAAGAGAGAGAGAGGTGGTCCTTGAGATCAGATGTTAACTTAAGATAAGAGTAAGGGACAGGCCAGGTGCCAAGGCTCAGCCTATAATCCCAGCACTTTGGGAGGCTGAGCCTGGGGCTTCGAGACCAGCCTGGGCAACTTGGTGATCCCTCATCTCTACAATAAATCACAAAAACTAGCCAGGCGTGGTGGCATGCATCTGTAGTTCCAGCTACTTGAGGCTGAAGGATCACCTGAGCCCAGCAGGTCAAGGCTGCGGTGGCCATGAGACTGAGACCCCAATTTAAAAAAAAAAGAGTGAGCCGGGCTTGGTGGCTCAGCCTGTAATCCCGCGCCTTTGGGAGGCTGAGGTGAGTGGATTGCCTGAGCCCGCGGGTTCGAGACCTGCCTGGGCAGGTGAGACCTCATCTCTATAATAAAATAAAAAAATTAGCCGGGCGTGGTAGTGCATGCCTGTAATTCCGGCTACTCGGAAGGCTGAGGCAGAGGGATCGTCGGAGCCCAGCAGGCGAGGCTACGGTGGCCGGGAGCGGCCGCTGCACTCCAGTCTGGGTGACCGAGTGAGACTCCGACTCAAAAAAAAAAAGAGTGAAGGACAAGCTGGTGTGGTGGCTCACGCCTGTAATCCCAACACTTTGGGAGGTGGAGACAAGAGGATTGCCTGAACTCAGGGGTTCGAGACCAGTCTGAGCAACATGGAGAGACCGTGTCTCTACAATAAATCAAAAAATTAGCCGGGCGTGGTGGTGCATGCCTGTGGTTCCAGCTACTTGGAAGGCTGAGGCGGAAGGATCACTTGCCCAGCAGGTCCAGGCTGCGGTGGCCGTGAAAGTGCCACTGAAAGATGGTGGCGCACAGTGAGACTCAACACCCGTTAAGGCCAAGAGATTTAATGGGTCGAATGCGGTGGCTACAGGACCTGAGGGTCAGGCTGTCGCGCTGAAGCAAAGGCGCTCCAGCCTTTATGGGGACTGGAGCCCCTTTATGGGGGCGACCTGTCAGTCGATTATTGGTTGGCTGGCAGAGCTCCATCCAGGTTGGTGGGTTTTTCGCGGGCGCAGAAAGGGTGTGGAGGAAGAACAAAGGAAGGCACCCTTTCAATCGCCATTTGAGTTTGCCGTGTCGCCGTTTCCAGGAAAGGGAGGGGATGTGGCTTTACTTGCGGCTTGGCGGTGGCCCTTCAGCCACTGCATTCCAGTCTGGGTGACAGGGTGAGACTCTGACTCAAAAAAAAAAAAGAGCGAGGGACAGAGGTGTCCAGGCATATTGGGCATCGGGACAGAGTGAAGGGATGGCCCCTGGCACTGTACCTGACAAAGATTTGAGTGGGGCTATAGGGCCCACCCAGTGGAAACACTGGGCTGCCCGCTGGAGTCTGGCATAGTCTGCACTGAGATATGGCCTTGGTGTCTGCTGTGGAAAGGAGAGGGAGATTTGTGAAGTTCCCAGGGTTAAGGACCCGTGAGGCTCGGGGACTGATGAGTTTGCTAACTACCGAAAGCCTCCGAGAACAGTGAACCCTGGTGGGCCCAGAGGGGAAATGTGACTGGAGCAGGATTCCTCCTGGAAAGCAGAAACGGGATCTGGTACCAAGCATTAGGAGTCTTTGGAATCAAGTGACACAGAGTTACTTACACATGAAAAGCAGAGAGAGAGTGAGGGGGGAACCTTCTAGAAGAGTCAGTAGGAATGTAAGGAAAACTGTCCTCTCTCCCTGTGTGGGTAAGTGAGGAAGGCAGCTCTAGGGTGGTGGGATGTTTCTTTTCTTTTCAAATTCAAGTTTGTTTCTTTTTAAAATATAGAGATGAGGTCTTGCTATGTTGCCCAGGCTTGTCTCAAACTCCTGAGCTCGAGTAATCCTCTTCAGCTTCCCAAAGTGCTGGGATTACAGGCATGAGCCATTCACATAAAGCACTTATGCAAAAAACAGGGGGAAGCCCATGGATATTTGTGTGTATTTGGATAGAATGCGTATCCAGAGCAATGGTTCCCCACCGCTGGCAGGCATCAGAATCACCAGGCTTTGAAAACACGGATTTCTGGGCCCACCCCCAGATTTTCTTTTTCAGTAAATTTGGAGTGGGGCCTGGTCATTTGCATTTCTAACAAGTTCCTAGGGGATTGTTCTACTAGTTCAGGGACTAGACTGCTCTTGTGAGATACATAAAAACTGTTACTGCCGGGCTCGGTGGCTCAGCCTGTAATCCCGCGCCTTTGGGAGGCTGAGGTGAGTGGATTGCCCGAGCCCGTGGGTTTGAGACCCACCTGGGCAGGCAAGACCTCATCTCTACAATAAATAAAAAAATTAACTGGGTGTAGTAGCACGGGCCTGTAATTCCAGCTACTTGGCTGAGGCGGAAGGATCGCCGGAACCCAGCAGGTCGAGGCTGTGGTGGTCATGAGCGTGCCACTGCACTCCAGCCTGGGCAACAGAGTGAGACTCCAACTCAAAAAAAAAAAAACCAAAAAAAACTGTTACTATGATCACCTCCAGGGAGGAGGGCCTTGTTGCTTGGAGGCAAGAGAGAGAAGGATTTTTACAGTGCACCTATTTGATTTATTACCTACTCAGAAAGTAGCTAGACCTACAGGTGCGTGCCACCACACCAGGCTAATTTTTTTTTTTTTTACGTTGGAGTCTCACTCCATTGCCCAGGATGGAGTGCGGTGGCACACTCACGGCCACCCCAGTGTCTGCCTGCAATCCTTCCACCTCAACGTTCCAAGTGGCCAGAACTACAGGTAGGCGCCACCATGTCCAGCTAAGTTTTGATTTTATTGTAGAGACGAGGTCTCGCCAAGTTGCCCGGCTGGTCTTGAACCCACGGGCTCAGGTAACCCACTGACCTTGGCCTCCCAAAGTGCTGGGATTATAGGCTGAGCCACTGAGTCTGGCCTAATTTTTCTTTTTTTTTTTGAGTCAGAATTTCACTCTGTCACCCAGGCTGGAGTGCTGTGGCATTTTCATGGCTCACTGTAGCCTCAACCTCCTGGGTTCAGGCCGTCCCCTAGCCTCAGCCTCCCCTGTAGCTAGGATTATAGGCTCATGCCATGACAAATTTTTTAATGTTTTGCAGAGACAGAGTCTCACTGTGTTGCCCAGGGTGGTCTTGAGCTCCTGAGATCAAGCAATTCTTTGGCCTTTGTCTCTCCAAGTGCTGGGATTAGAGGGCTGAGCCAGACTTTTGTTATTGTTGTTGTTTAGGTGATGTTCCCCTGGCTTCAAGTAACCATTTAAAAATACACAACTCTGGCCAGGTATGATGGTTCACTCCCATAATCCCAGCACTTTGGGAGGCCGAGGTGAGAAGATTGCCTGAGACCACGGGTTCGAGACCAGCCCTGGCAACTTGGCGAGATCGCATCTTTACAATAAATAAAAAAATTAGCCGGGTGTGGTGGCATGTGCCTGTCGTTCCAGCTCCTTGGAAGGCTGAGATGGAAGGATTACCGGAGCCCATCAGGTAGAGGCTGCAGTGGCCGTGAGCATGGCACTGCACTCCAGCCTGGGCGACAGAGTGAGACTCCAACTCAAAAAGTAAACAAATAAATAAATAAAAATAAAAGTATACAACTCACTGGCATTTAGGGCATTCATCATACAGGGCACCCACCTCCTCACTCCAGGGGTAGAGGGCACTTTGCTGACCTTGGTGCCAGAGGTCTTTGAAATGAGCCTTTAGGAGAGTCAAGACTGATCTTTGAGGCTGGGGCAGACAGGAGTGGAAGGAAGCTGTGGGAGCAGAGTGGGTATCAATTGGTGGGGGGTGGGCAAGGCTGTTTGGGAATCGAGGTGAGAGTCCAAAGAAGATGACACTAGCAGCTGGAGATCTACCAGTTGGTAGGAGGAGGGACCAGTTTCCTGAGAGTCGAGCATGCAGACCCAGCACCTGAGCACTAAGACAACGTGCATGCACAGTGAGCCCAAGTGGTCAGCCTTCACTCTGGCATTCCCAGTTGGCTGCCGCCTTGTTCTCACACGGGCCCCCATCAAGCAGGTGGAGAGGTGAGCTTCACTCCCAGGACGCTCTCTTAACAGGGAGGAAAATCTTTCCCAGAAGTCCCGGCTGACTTCTCCTTCCTTACCAGGACTCATTGACCTGCTTACTGCTTGGCCAGTCACTCGAAGCGCAATGGGATTATCATGACATCAGTCATTAGCCGGTGCACTTTGGGAGGCAGAGGCGAGAGGATTATCTGAGCCCCTGGGTTTGAGATCAGTCTGGGCAACTTGGCCAGACCTTATCTCTACAATAAATCAAAACATTAGCCAGGTGTAGCAGGTGTGCCTGTAGTTCCAGCTACTCGGGAGGCTGAGGTGGGAGGATCACCTGAGCCTAGGAGGTCGAGGCTGTGGTGGCCGTGAGTGACAACTGCACTCTAACCTGGGCAACAGAGGGAGACTCTGACTCAAATTACAAATAAAAATAAATGAAATCAATCACCATTCCTTCCAAAGCCCAGCCCATTGTCATGTAATAAAAACCTAGTTCAAGCCGGGCTCCAGCCTGTAATCCCAGCACTTTGGGAGACTGAGTGGATTGCCTGAGCCTGCGGGTTCGAGACCCGCACGGGCAACTTGGCAGACCTCGTCTCTACAATAAATCAAAAATTATCTGGGTGTGGTAGCACGTGCCTGGAGTTCCACCTACTTGGAAGGCTGAGGCAGAAGGATTGCAGGAGCCCAGGGGGTCAAGGCTGTGGCGGCCTGGAGCGTGCCACTGCACTCCAGTCTGGGCGACGGAGTGAGACACCAACTCAAAACAAAACAAAACAAGCTAGTTCTGTTAGCAAGGGAGAAGAGGGCAATGGCGGTTGGGTGGGTACCACCAGCATCTACTGGAGACCTCTGGCATCCCTCCAAGCTTTATTCAGTGGATTGAGGGGTGTGAAAGGAAGAATAAAGACAAGGATAGAGTTAAAAGGAGGCAGAAGCCGGACTCTGTGGCTCAGCCTGTAATCCTGTGCCTTTGGGAGGCTGAGGTGAGTGGATTGCCTGA
>NW_007231979.1:93073-98401 GCF_000164805.1 Carlito syrichta
GCAGGTTGAGGCTGCGGTGGCTGGGAGCGGCCACTGCACTCCAGCCTGGGCGACAGAGTGAGACTCTAACTCAAAAAATAAAAAAAATAAAAAATAAATAAAGTAAGCAGAACACACAGCCCCTTGGGGAGTTTTTTGTCTTCTTGACTTGGAGTTTCACTCTGTCACCCAGGCTGGAGGGCAGTAGCTCAGGTGGTCCTTCCACCTCAGCCTTCCAAGTAACTGGAACTACAGGCATGCACCACCATGCCTGGTTAAGTTTTTGATTTATTGTAGAGACAAGGTCTCGCCAAGTTGCCTAGGCTGGTCTCAAACCCGAGGGCTCAGGTAATCCTTTCACTTTGGCCTCCCAAAGTGCTGGGATTATAGGTGTGAGCCACCTGCCTGGCCAAGGAGTTTACAATATAACAGGGGAGATGGGACCAAGATGGAAATATACCCAGGGGTGCAGTTGTAGAGAACAGGTGAGCAGACACAACCAATAGAAGGAAGCAGTGAAGGGCTGAGGAATACTTGTGGGCTGGGAGTTTGAATGCCTAACATGATGTGGTTTGAGCTACGTGACCAGGGATAAGTTTGTTAACATTTCTGCATCCATCTTTTCCTGTGAAATGGAGACTGCAAGATCTCACTATTATAAATTAATGGGAAAAACATGGAACCAACTGTGCTGTCCATCGAAACTGGACTGGATAAAAAAATGTGGTATATATACACAATGGAATATTACACAGCCATAAAGAAGAACAAACATATGGACTTTGCAGCAACTTGGATGGATTTGGAGTCAATCATACTCAGTGGTCTATCACAGAAACAAAGAACAGAGTACCATATGTTCTTACTCATAAGCAGACCTTGAACAATTATCATAATGCTATAAGAAAGGGATTGGCAGTAGTGGAAACTGTCAGGAGAAGGTGGGGGTGGGATTGGCAGTTGAGGGAAGCAATAAGGGTACCTTCATTATGAACATTTGTATACCTAACCCTGATTTGTACCCCACATCTTTAAAATTAAAAATTAAAAAAAAGAAATTAGCAGGAAAACAGTCTAGCAATTCTTCAAGTGGTTAAATATAGAATAACCATATAACCCAGCAATTCCACTCATAGCTATCTACCAAAGAGAAATGAAAACATATGCCCATACAAACACTCAAATACAAATGCCCATAGCAGCATTATTCATAACAGCCCAAAAGAGGAAGCAACTGACTAATGGATACATCTATGTGGTATATTTACACCATGGAATATTATTTGGTTACACAACTTGAATATACTAAAAATCATTAAATTGTACACTTTTTTTTGAGTTGGGTTCTCACTCTGTCACCGAGGCTGGAGTACAGTGGTATGATTGTGGTTCATCCCAGCCTCAATCTCCTGGGCTCAAGCAATCGTTCCGCCTCAGCTTCCTGAGTAGTTGGGACTACAGGCGATGCATGCCACCATGCCCGACTAATTTTTAAAAAATTTTTGTAGGTTGGGTGTGGTGGCTCACAGCTGTAATCCCAGCACTTTGGGAGGCCGAGGCAAGAGGATTGCCTGAACCCGGGGGTTTGAGACCAGCCTGAGCAACTTGGAACTCATCTCTACAATAAATCAAAAAATTAGCCAGGTGTAGTGGCATGTGCCTGTGGTTCCAGCTACTTGGAAGGCTGAGGTGGCAGGATCGCCTGAGCCCAGCAGGTTGAAGCCGTGGTGGCCATGAGTGACCAAAAGGAGACTCTGACTCAAAAAACAAAAAAAAATTTTTTAAGTAGAAATGAAGTCTCGCTATGTTGTGTTTTTGCCACTTCTGGGTTCAGACACTATAGCTCACCCCATCAGCATCCTGGCCTGGGGCATTGAATGTGGCCACGGGACGCTCCACCACGTGGCTGGTGGCACTCTCACTTATGTGGCTTCCCACAGTGTCCACTCCTCATCTAACTGTTCTGCAATGGGCGGGTCTATACAAACCTGACCCCAAAGGCCGAGGGAGTTGAGGAGCCACAAAAAGATGCTGACAAATCCCGCATCTCAGAAAGAAACATGGAAACATGAAATAGGGACTGAAGAACAGAACCGTGTCTCGGACCACCTGAGGCTGGATCCTGTGCCTGTCCTCCAGAAAGTATCCTCTATGCTTTTTATGTGAGTTTTCTTTTCTTTCCTTTTTTTTTTTTTTGAATTGTAGTCTCACTCTGTTGCCCAGGCTGGAGTGCAGTGGCACGCTCATGGCCACCGCAGCCTCGACTTGCTGAGCTCAGGCGATCCTTCCACCACAGCCTTCCAAGTAGCTGGAATCACGGGTGTGTGCCACCATGCCCGGCTAATTTTTTGATGTATTGTAGAGATGAGGTCTTGCCAAGTTGCTCAGGCTGGTCTCGAATTCCTGGACTCAGTCAATCCTCTGGCCTCCACCTCCCAAAGTTCTGGGATTACAGGTGAGAGCCACCACATCCAACTCAGGTATCACTTTCAAGTAGCATCTCCCAGAAGGCCTTACTGGGAAGAGGGCGTGAAGGAGGTGGGGACTTGGTAAAGGGGACCAATTGTCATTACAGAGATGTGTGTGATGGTTCTTTCCAACCCTCCCTCTGCCCTTCCTGCTGAGAATGCCTGTCTGACACCAGCCTAACTGTGGGGACCAAGGGTGAAATACTTGGAGGCTATGTGGGTGCCTCATGTTCTGGTGGGTGGGGGTTAAGATCATCCTGGGGTGACCAGGGCTGCCAAGCAGGATGGGGCCAGCTGAACAGGGCTTTCCAGAGGAGGTGGCTTTTGAAAAGCAACCAGACAGCCATGCTTACCCGGCAGGCAACACCTCGTGTTCAGTCTCTGGGGGTTTACTAAAAGAAGACCACTCCCCCATGAGAAAGAGTTCCCATCACTGTATCAGAGTCTTTCTCCCCCAAGCAGTGAGTCTGCAGATGACACTGATCAACCTTTCCAGGTCTCACTGCTCTGTTCAAACAAACACAAAGCCCTCCTCTGAATTCCCTGTCTGGAATCCTGCTTCCCACAGAGTCATTCCAAGCCAGGCTGGAGCTTTGCTGTCTTTTCAAACAGATTCATCTTTGTATTTATTTTTATGTTTTGAGCCAGGGTCAGTGTCACGATCATAGCCTACCATAGCCTCGACCTCCCGGGCCCAGGTGATCCTTCTGCCTCAGCCTCCCGAGTAGCTGAGACTACAGGTGCATACCACCACGCCCAGTTAATTTTTAAAATTTTTTTATTGTAGAGTCGAGGTCTTGCTATGTTGTCTAGGCTGGTCTTGAACTCCTAGGCTCAAGCAATCCTCCTGCCTCGGCCTCCCAAAGTGCTGGGATTATAGGCATGAGCTATCACACTCTGCCCAGAGTCATCTTTTTCATCTGTTTACCCTCGACTAGAATCATCCACTCCTATCTGTTGATCAGTTGTCTTCTCCAAGCTCTTGTGCTCACTACAATTCCTAAGAGATCAGAAGGGGAAGCCCAGTAGACATTCTCCAGAATGCTGATGGAAGCGAATCAAGATGGCCCCTGGGTTGTTTGGTCCTTGTAAATTTTTATTATTGAGGGACTCTGAGCCTGAGAACCTGTATTTATAGGTTTTTGTCATTTTCAAGAGCGATACCTTGTACACACCATGGTGCATGGGGACGTGATCTGACCTATAGCATAACTGAATCCAGAGTACCCAGCAGCAATTTGTAACCGGATTTTAATGTATCTTCTCTTATTATCCAAGAGGAACCTCCCACAGGAGGACTTGTGCTTCTTGGAGCCTGTGGTTGGGAGCCAGGAAAAAATCCAGGGGACCCTTGGATATGTCTTTCACTACATCCAAGAGACACATTTCATGTCTCCCCAGTCAGAGTGCTTAATTTCTTGGACTTGCACATGATTATTGTTGGGGGATTTTTGGCTTGAAAGCCTTTTGAGAGGATCATAAATTGAGAGGCAAATGGGTTTGATGCATCTTTTTTGCTTTGCAAAATTCTCACATGCAGTCTAAGCCAGTCACGCAAAGCAGTAATATCTAAAGACTGGATTTAATGCCTCAAGGGAAGCAGGTGGCAGGTAAGAGAAAATGCTTGTAAATATTAAGGGCACGTCTCCCTGGCCTTAATTATACATTTCCTGGGTACTGATACCCATAAGTATCAGAACTCACATTCAACCAGTCAGCTGATGAAATATTCATGCAATCATCCACAATTTTTTTTTTTTTTTTACTCAGAATCTCACTCTGTTGCCCAGGTTGGAGTGCTGCGGCATAATCACGATTACCACAGCCTCTACTTGCTGGGCTCAAGCGAGCCTCCTGCCTCGGCCTTCCTTTAAGTAGCTGGGACTATAGGTGCGTGCCATCATGCCTGGCTACTTTTTTTTTTTAGTTGTAGAGATGAGAGGTCTCACCATGGCATCCATGCTGGTCTCAAACTCCTGGGCTCATGCAATCCTCTCACCTCAGCCTCCCAAAGTGCTGGGATTACAGGCATGAGCCACCACGCCTGGCCTCATCCACAAATATTTACCAACTATCTCCTATATAGAAAGCATCTACTGGCTGCAGGATCTTAATCCATGTCCTCGGTGAGCTTTTCGACTTGATGGGAACAGCAGGCAGACAACCAAGAAAGAAGTCCATGCTAAATAAAGAGGAAAGAGGTGTGGGATTTCAACTGGTAAAATCGTTGCCTTCTCAATCTTATTATTGTCTCACACTAGGGTCTACTTTCCCAGGGAAGTAAGACCAGCTATCCATCCTGATGTCTGCAGCAGGAAAAAGAAAGGTATTTATTTGCAGAGTGCCAAGCAAGGAAAATCAGGCAGCCTAGACTTAAGACCCCAGTGGCTTATGGGTACGGGTTTTTAAAGGTGGGGTTAACTCAGGAAAGTGGAAGTTACAGGCGAAATTGTAAATCAATACAATACATGGAGGCCACACTTTGGCTTGGGCTTAAAAGGGCAGGATATCTTGATGCGGGGGCTTATAGGTCACAGACAGATGCAAAGATTTTCTGATTTGGTTAAGGAAGAGAAACTTTGTTTAAAAATTTGTGCTGGGTGTGGAGGCTCACACCTGTCATCCCAGCACTTTGGGAGGCTGAGATGAGAGGATTACATGAGGCCAGGGGTTCAAGACCAGCCTGAACAACATAGAGAGACTTTGTCTCTACAATAAATAAAAAATATTAGCCAGGTGTGATGGCGCAAGCCTGTCGTTCCAGCTACTTGGAAGGCTAAGGCGGAAGGTTCTCCTGAGCCCAGCAGGTCAAGGCTGTAGTAGCCATGAGTGTGCCACTGCACTCCAGCCTGGACAACAGAGTGAGACTCTAATGCCAAAA
>NW_007231979.1:98421-100969 GCF_000164805.1 Carlito syrichta
AAAAAAAAAAAAAAAAAGGCTGGGTGCAGTGACTCAAGCCTGTAATCCTAGCACTCTGGGAGGCCAAGTTGAGAGGATTGCCTGAGCTCACGGATTCGAGACCAACCTGGGCAACTTGGTGAGACCTTGTCTCTACAATAAATAAAAAACTAGGCCAGATGTGATAGAACACGCCTGTAGTTCCAGATACTTGGAAGGTTGAGGTGGACGGATCGCCCGAGCCCCGCAGGTCGAGGCTGCGGTGGCCATGAGTGTGCCACTGCACCCCAGCTGGGACAACAGAGTGAGACTTCAACTCAGAAACAAAAAAAATTGGGGTCAACATAAAAGAATATTAGTGCTGGCTCTTGGGTGTGACTCTAGGCTCTTCAGGAAGAAATTCAAAACAAAGAGTAGTGGTCAGAGTTCAGTCCCAAATTCAGAACAAAGAATAGTGGTCGGAGTTCAGGCCCCCTTTCCCCTTTATCTAAAGTCTGTGTAACGGGGATTTATTTGGTGGGGGTCCAGGTTTCAGAAGAACAACTCAGAGATACATGTTAAGATGTTATCGGCCGGGTGCACTAGCTCAACCTGTAATCCCAGTACTTTGGGAGGCCGAGGCGAGAGGATTACCTGAGCCCAAGGGTTCGAGACCAGCCTGGGCAACTTGGTGAAATCTTGTCTCTACAATGAATCACAAAAGCTAGCTGGTCGTGGTGCGGTGGCCGTGAGCATGCCAGTGCACTCCAGCCTGGGCAACAGAGTGAGACTCCAACTCAAAAAAAAAATGTTATCTTTGATTTCTACAGGGAAGTCAAACATCTAGCTTCCTTGGTTATTGTTTTAGGTTAAGATTTCTTTTTTGCTTATCAAATTGCTTATTTACTTCTCAGGGATGCTAGGCTCCTGGAATTTCCCTTGAGAGAGCTCAAGATTGTCCTTTATTTTCATGCTTGCGGAGAGGTCCCAAGACCCCTGAGAGGGGAGTCTCTGCGCCTTTCAATCTTGTCAGTAGACAATGACTGTCAAAGGGGTATTTCCTCCACTCACCTCAGACCAACCTCACACTGGTGGGCCATTTGTCAAGTACTGACTGTGTGGCACACTTTACACATGCTTCATGGTCACAGCAGTTCTATGAAGGACATACTATTATTAACTTCACTTTACAGGTGAGAAAACTGAGGATCAGAAAAAGTGAGTGGTTTTCTCAGGATCCCAAGGCTCGTGGTTGCAGGAAAGATAGTGATCGCTAGGGCCAAGACCAAGGTCTGAGCATTAGTATTCAGTGGTCTAACTCTTCCCTACACGGTGGCAAACTCAGTCATGATAATCAGCAGTGCTGAACTTTCTGCAGTTTGACACTTCTACTGCTGAGTGGCTGTTTCTGGACCTGCCCAGAATGGTGCTCCATGACAGGGGCCCCGGGGACAGAACCTGAAGACAGGTTCCAGCGGTAAAGAAAGGGAATAAAAATGTCTATTTGCGGGGCACAGTGGCTCACGCCTATAATCCCAGCCTTTGGGAGGCCGAGGTGAGAGGATTGCCTGAGCCCACGGGTTCGAAACCAGCCTGGGCAACTTGGTGAGATCTCATCTCTACAATAAATCAAAAAATTAGCCAGGAGTGGTGGCGCATGCCTGTAGGTCCAGCTACTTGGAAGGCTGAGGTGGAAGGATCACCTAAGCCCAGCAGGTTGACACTGGGGTGGCTGTTGAGTGTGCCACTGCACTCCAGCCTGGGGGACAAAGTGAGACTCTGACTCAATAAACAAACAAACAAACAACAGATTCTGAAGTTTCCTTTAACCTTTCTGTGTTCCCTGGGGAAGACAGAAGTGAGCTGTTTTGCAATGATTCCTTCATGTCATCGGACTCTGGCAATACAAGTAAAAGGTTCAGAAGACCACCCCTTCCCCACAGAGGCTCTGAGAAATATGGGCTCTGCCACTGGCATCAATCTCTAACAGGCCCAGCTGCGAGGTGGCTTCAGCTGCATCGGTCTGGAGCCCCTCGGATGTGGGTCAAGCCAGGCACGGTGGCTCACACCTGTAATGCCAGCACATTGGGAGGTGGCGGCGAGAGGATTGCCTGAGTTCAGGGGTTTGAGACCAGCCCGGGCAACTTGGCGAAAACTTGTCTCTACAATAAATAAAAAAAACTAGTTGGGCGTGGTGGCATGTGCCTCCGGTTCTAGCTATTTGGAAGGATTGCCTGAGCCCAACAGGTCGAGGCTGTGTTGGCCGTGAGCGTGCCATTGCACTCCAGCCTGGGCAACAGAGTGAGACTCTGACTCGAGAAAAAAAATAAGTGGGTCAAGACTCTCAGGCTGGTTTCAGCATAGTTGTTAACCTTGGTGAAAGGACATGACATGGATTTAATATGCCCAATGAGCAGCCATTTTACCATTGTCTAAATCTCATGCTTTTCTAGCAGGTCACTTAACTTGACCTGTAATCACTAGCGAAGGACAGAACCGATTTCTCAGAGGTAGCTATTGATAGCTGCTTTACAACTACCCCACTCCCCAGCTTGTTACTAATTAGCATTTTAGTTTTTTTTTTTTTTTT
>NW_007231979.1:100989-105797 GCF_000164805.1 Carlito syrichta
CCTCAGCCTTCCAAGTAGCTGGAACTACAGGCGCGCGCTACCAAGCCCGGCTAAATTTTTTGATTTTATTGTAGAGATGAGGTCTTGCCAAGTTGCTCAGGCGGGTCTCGAACCCGCGGGCTCATGCAATTCACTCGCCTCAACCTCCCAAAGGCACGGGATTACAGGCTGAGCCACCGAGCCCGGCTCATTTTAGCATTTCTATTCCAAGTATTTGCCTCCACCCATAAGACCCGAGTTAACCTAATCGTCCTTTGGTGACCTTTATGACACAGACAGACCCCACCACCATGGCAGCAATCATGGGACTAACCCACATCTGCCCGCTGTCCATCCGCTGAGGTTAGCACCTGCGCTCACCTGCCCCTTTCGTGATGACACAGAACAGACCACCTCCCAATCACCTTCATGACCTGCCCCCATCAAAGGGAAGGATTCAAAGGACTCAGGCAGGAGCAGCCAGCCGCCGTTGCCTTGCTAGATTCCGGTGTGGCCATGCGCTGTGGCCGCCGCTGTGTTTCCTGGCTTCGGCCTCCTCCCTTACCTGGGGGAGATGAATCTCCTCTCTCTCTCTCTCTCATTTACTTTCTAAGTCAGCTATATTTTGCAATCTAACTTCTGTGCCATAGTTTTCATCTTTCACAGGGCACAGGATTGCACACCAGACACCCACACCCCCAGCGGGCCTGTCCTCACATTCTTGAGACCCTGCTGGGAGGATGACCTAACACTTGACCTCCTTTGGCAGAGAGAGGGCATGGCGTGAAGACAGCAGTTCGTGTTTGGACAGATGAGCCCTCCCACAGTGAACTTCTCTTCCTGATAGTCTCTCCTGGGCTAGGAGATGTGCATTTGTGCCAGAATTGTGACAGAGCTTGGCTTAGTTGTCACTGGGGCAACACCCAGAAGACTAAGTGCCGTGAAGGTGAGAAGTGAGGCCTAGAAGAATCTGAGGATGTAAACTATTTGAGGGCTTCTTGTGAAAGTTGTATCTAAGAGCCAGTGTCAGACTTCAAGTCGCTCCTCTGCTTCCGCAGGGAAAGGGCTTTTGGCCTAGCTCTTCTTCTGTCTAGGCTGTGGCTCTTTTTGTATTTCTAGAACCTCTCAAAGGGGCTGGCATTCACAGGTGCTTAAGATAATGTTTGCCAAACCAACCCAGGAGGCACCTGGAGGAAGCAAGCATCAAGGCCATTTGGAAAATGGCCTCTCTGTTTGGCAGGTCATGTCCTAGGAAAAGGAGAAACCACTGGTAAGACCTTAGATCTCAAAACTCTACTTTGGGGACAGTCTCCATGGGATGATTTAGGTGCACACGGAATGTCCTGGGGCTAGAGTCTATAAGAACGTCGTGTCAGGGTAAGAAAACCCTACACTTAGATTTGGAGAGGCAGAGGAAGGATGTCCTTCTAAGATCAGAGTGAAAGAAGTGATGTGCTTTACTGAAAACTCAAACGGCCTCAAACCCAGTCCAGCAATGCTGTCAAACTTAAGGTCAAGGGCAGAAAAAATCTGGCCTTAAAGAGTAGAATCAGGGCTGGGTGCAGTGGCTTACACCTATAATTCCAGCACTTTTGGAGGCTGAAGCGGGAGGATTGCTTGAGCCTAGGAATTTGAGACCAGCCTGGGCAACATAGCCAGATCTAGGAAGGAGGGAGGGAGGGAGGGAGGGAAGGAAGGAAGGAAGGAAGGGAGACAAAAGAAAAATTATTCGAGCATGGTGGTTTGTGTCTGTAGTCCCAACTACTTGATAGGATGAAGCGGGAGGATTGCTTGAGCCCAGGAGATGAAGGCTGCAGTGAGCCGTGATCCTGCCGCTGCACTCCAATCTGGGCGACAGAGTGAGAGCCCAACTCAAAAAAAAAAAAAGAATCAAATGGAGCAGCCCTATGGGGGAGGGGTTCTGGAAGCTTCTAAGCATTCTCCCGAAGAGCACGTGTCCACCGATCTGTGCAACAGTGCCCACAGGAACACTCCAGATGCAGACATTGTGTTTTTCCTTTTGACAAACTTCTTTTCAACTTGCTCTCCGTAGGATTTCTTTGAACCCTTTATTTGCAGGTGCCTTAAAGACATCAAGCTGGGCCTCCACCCTTTAGAAGATTTAAAACTAACAGGTCTCCCAGGAAGAGCAGCTTTCCAGCCTGGGGCTTCCTGCCAGACCTCGTTTCCAGGTAACTGGAGAGTCCTGAAGTCTGGACTTGCCTGGAAGAGCCAGGCGGGGCCAGGCCTGCCAACCCTACCTTGCCCCACCTGCCAGCCTCCTCCGGGAGGGGCTTCAGTGCCTGGTTCCACTCTTCAGGCTCCTGGGGGGGAGAAATGCAGCCTGCCTGAGAGGTGTTCCTCCTACTGGTTTCAGCAAAGCACCTGGCAAAACGCTGACATCCGTGTGTGGGGAGGGGCCTCTCCTTCCCTCCTCTTTCCCACAATCCTCCCCGCCCCCTCCTTCATTCCCTCCAGCCCAAGTAGACACAACCCCAAGCCTGAACCTCACAACTACCTGCGGAGAGAATGTGTGTGCAGAGGGACTGCTCCAGATAAAAGTATTCCTTGGGTTTCAGCGAGGCTGCCCTCAGGCAGAATTCTCACGCAGTGCTAGTTCAAGATCTCCTCCTCCGGCTGGCAGCTGGGATGCAAGATCTGGACTTCCTTGCTTGGCTGTGCAACTCGGGATGGGGTGGAATGACACTCAACTAAGTCTCCCTCATGGCTGGGAAGCCGGTAGACACTGCTGAGGTCGAAATCCTTTTCCTTCCGAGGGATATAGCACCTGAAATATTCATGAATCTTCCCACACTTTATTTACTTATTTTTTTGAGTTGGAGTCTCACTCTGTCGCCCAGGCTGGAGTACAGGGGCAGGCTCCCGGCCACCGCAGCCTCGACCTGCTGGGCTCAGGTGATCCTTCCACCTCAGCCTTCCAGGTGTCTGGAGCAACAGGCATGCACTACCATACCTGGCTTCGTTTTTTATTTATTGTAGAGACGAGGTCTTGCCAAGTTGCCCAAGTTGTCATGATGCGCTTTTGAGAATACATGGAGAAATATATCATTCAAGGGGTAACAGTCAAAAAATAATCGAGGCTTCCCTTGTGCTTTGCTGAACCTTTGTTGCTGTGAAATTTGGGCTTCCTGGTTGAGCATCTGGAGATTTCCAACACTTGGTTGTTGAGGACAAGCGCAACCTCTTGCAGCTCCTGTAAACACTGTTTATCATCCAATATGTCCCGGTGTCCCGGTTGTGGGTGAGACTTGGTCTTAGGGTAATGGGCAAGGACAGAGCCCATGCGGTCTCCGCTTCCATTTAAAATGAATCACGTCAGCCTGTCCCCATAGTCAATGGAATCCAATGTCTCACAGATAAAAGCAACTCTGACTTGAGCAGACACAATCCATTATCCTGCCATCTGCTGTCCTGGTTTCCTACAGGGATAATGAAAACATAGAGACTTCTTGAAAGTGTGGCACTTAAGGAGCAAAGAATACACAGTCTTGAATCGATATTAGACTGGCTCGCTCAGATTAAATGCTGTAAAATTCAGCCTTGCGCCTTTGTTGTGCCCTTTTGCTGGGCTTTTTAAATTTCTACCGTGTTGTGTTCTCCATGCTGATGAAGGAAGGTGACAGAACTGTTTCTCTCTCCCTTATCTGCCATTTTTGAGGATGATCAGTTCTATGCGTTAGAATTCTTGGGGGAACTTTGGAAAAGCAAGGATGCCAGGACTATCCGAGGTTTTTTTTTTTTTTTTTTTTTTTTAAGAGTAGGCATCTCACTCTGTCATCCAGGCTGGAGTGCAATGGCACACTCATGGTCACCGCAGCCTCATCCTGCCAGGCTCAGGTAATCCTTCCATCCTTCCGCCTCAGCCTTCTAAGTATCTGGAATTACAGGTGTGCGCCACCACGCCTGACTAATTTTTTAAAATTTATTGTAGAGATGAGGTCTTGCCATGTTGCCCAGGCTGGTCTCGAACCCCTGGACTCAGGCAATCTTCTCGCCTTCACCTCCCAAAGTGCGGGGTTTACAGGTGTGAGCCACTGTGCCCGGTCAATCTGAGATTCTGATGGAGTTGGTCTAGGGGTCGAGGCTTCAGTAACCTTGAAAAGCTTTCTAGGGGATTCTAGCGTGCGGTCAGGTTGAGACCACTGAACTGAGACTTGAAGAGCTAGGCCCACCCTTTTTTTGTAAAAACATTCATAGAGGTTTAATGTGTAGATACGTGAGGGATAATAAGATGAAGATAGGCCAGGTGTGGTGGCTCACGCCTATAATCCCAGCACTTTGGAAGACTGAGGTGAGAAGATTGGCTGAGCCCACAGGTTTGAGAACAGCCCAGGCAATTTGGCGAGACCTAATCTCTACAATAAGAAAAAAAATAAAAAGAAATTAGTCGGGCGTGGTAGCACACGCCACCTGTAGTTCTGACTACGGGAAGGCTGAAGCAGAAGGATCACCTGAGCCCATTAGTTTGAGGTTGTGGTGGCCATGAGTGTGCCACTGCACTCCAGCCTGGGAGACAGAGTGAAACTCCAACTGAAAAAAAAAAAAAAAAGATGAAGATAGCCAGATTCTTGCCTCCCAGAAATGATAATTTGGTTCACTTCTTCCTACTAGCGTCAGTGTTTGTGCCATGAAAAGAAGCAAACTCTTAAAAATCAACCAAAAAAACACAGCCAGGCTTGGTGGCTCAGCCTGTAATCCCGCGCCTTGGGAGGCTGAGGTGAGTGGATTGCCTGAGCCCGCGGGTTCACGACCTGCCTGGGCAACTTGGTGAGACCTCATCTCTACAATAAATCAAAAAATTAGCTGGG
>NW_007231980.1:0-9995 GCF_000164805.1 Carlito syrichta
CAAACCGAGGCCCACGGCCGCCCGGCCGCCGGCCGGCCTTCCCTGCGCGTGGGGACACGCCCAGGCCCTCCCTGGATGGAGGGCCACCGCGCATTTGGCCCCTTCCTCGGGCTGGGCGCTGGAGCCCGGCGGCCTCCGCCCGTCCCCGCTGGTCCCGCGTGGGAGGCCCGGGGGTGGAGGCTGCCGAGGCTTGCAGCGGGACACTGGGCTTACCTTCAGCCCGGAGCCGGGCCGCTCCTGGGCTGCTCGGGCCGGGAGGGACTGGGGCTGCGGTGACAGTTGTCCTCGAGATCCAAGACTCCCCACCGCCCTCTGGGCACCCCGCCGGTGAGGCCTGAGGGGGGCGTCTGGCCTCTGGGCACCGGGCCTCTGCTGGGAGATCTCTCCCTGCCGGCACCCAGCACTCTTGCTTCTGCGACTCGGGACTCGGGACTCCAGTGAGCTGCCAGGTTAATGCTGCATAGCTGCGGCGCTGTGCTGGCCCCCCCGAAACAGGGGGTGCCGGTGCTGTTGTGGCCTCCTGGCGGGCTGACTCCCCTGCCCTGCAGGGTGGAGAGACAGGGAGGGTGGCCGGAAGGAAGGCGACGGCCGGCGAGCAGGGTGATGGGTGCCCTCCGCGTCTGGCTCAGCTGGTGACCTTCAGTCCCACGGGCACAGCGAGTCCTCAGTGCCTGCCTCACTCTGTGTCACACGTGGCCGCCTTGCCTCTCGGGCTTGGGGGAGGCTCTCCCCTCCGAGTCCCCTCCCAACCGGCCGCATCGTGGACGGGCCTCTCTGAGCTCTCCGCCGCCGCTGTCCTTGTGGTCTCTGGTCGGCCGACTCCAGGAGGCAGTGACATCTGCTAAGGGGTCACAGCGCTGGGTGGGGACCGCCTTGCTGCAACTGTAAGTAACCAGGCTGCTGACACGTGTCTCGCACGTGAAGATTTCGCCTTATGGCAGCGCACTGTAGTTGCTTGCTGGCTCAGCCAGGCTGGAGTGCAGAGGCATGGTCATGGCTCACTGCAGCCTTGACCTCCTGAGCTCAGGTGATCCTCCCACCTCTGCCTCCCAAGTAGCTGGGACGCCAGGTGCACGCCACCACGCCTGGTTGTTATTATTTTTATTTTGTATAGAGACGAGGTCTTGCTGTGTGGCCCAGGGTGTTCTCGAACTCCTGGGTTCAAACAGTCCTTCTGCTTTGGTCTCCCAAGGTGCTGGAATGACAGGCGTGAGTCACAGGCCTGGCCTATTTCCTGTTTTTTCTCCCCACCCACCGTTTTTTTTTTTTCTGTATAGATAGGAGAAGGATTGCTTGAGGCCAGGAGTTCAAGACCAGCCTGGACAACATAGTAAGACTTAGTCTTCACAAAATATAAAAAATGTTGTGCCACCGCCCTCCCACCTGGGCAACAGAGTGAGACCCCGACTTAAAACATAAATAAATTAAAAAAATAAAACTTAGGCAATGAAAAGACTTCCCCTCCACCCCAAAACAAGAGAAGCCAGCGGGAGCGGCCTCCTCAGTGGGCTAGGGGCCCAGGAGGGAAGCTGCACCGTGCTTCTGTGTCTCGACAAGCTCAGGACTTTGGGATCAGCTCTGTCGGGGACCCGGCAGGAGACCCACGGTGCTCGAGGAACGACTGAGTTGAGAAGTCTCCAAAAGGGCCCGTGGAGGCCCGGGTAGACTATCGGGGGGCCGTAAAGGGTGGGCAGAGCCTGGCACTGCAGGCTGAGGCCTCTGCCAAAGGGCGCAGGCCACTCAAAGCCCGCAGAGAGGAAGCTGGGGAATTCTGGTTTCAGACTTCACACGCCTCCCTCCTTCAGTCCTGGGCATCAGCAGCCAGAGGGCAGGGGGCCTGGCCCTGGGGTCCTGAAGCCTGGCGCCCTGGTACCGGGGCCTGGCGCTGTGATCTGGGGGCCTGGTAGTGTGGTCCTGGAGCCTGATGCCATGGTCCCGGGGCCTGGCGCTGTGGTCTGGGGCCCTGGCGTGGTAGTCCAGTGGCCTGGCACTGTGGTCTGGAGTCCACATGGGCCAGCCCGCGGGTGCAGATGGTGAATCTCCCTCTCAGCAGAGAGGACTGGTGGGGCCACAGAAAGTCCGCCAGACACCTTGGGTGCTTGCCCTGCGCCTCACACACAGGGGGTCCAGCAGACAGCTCCTGCCTTTGGGGAGGGCAAAGCTGCTGCGTCGTCCGTTCATTCCCTGGCTGGGCATGGCTCTGTGCTGGCTCGTGCCAGGAACCGTGTGAACAGACAGACGTGGCTGCCCTCCCTGACGCTCGTCCCGTGTCTCCCCCAGGAGGCGGAGGCGGAAGTCCCCACACAGAGCAGTCTTGGTGGGACCCCCGACCAAAGAAGCCGACGCTTGCCTGGAGCGGGCTGTGGCGCTGGACTGTGACAGGCTGTGGCTGGGTGGTGTCGTGGAGGGGCCCGGACCTCAGTGCGGGTTCTGCCTTTTCCACGTGGACCACGGTGGAATGGTCCGTGCCAGGCAGAATCCACGCAGTGGCCAGGCGCCACGGCTCATGCCTGTAATTCCAGCTCTTTGGGAGGTCGGGGTGGGAGGACTGCCTGAGGCCAGGAGTTCAAGACCAGCCTGGGCAACATAACGAGACTTCGTCTCTACAGAAAGAAGAAGAAAATTAGCCAGGCGTGGTGGCACACACCTGTGGTCCCCGCCACTCGGGAGGCTGAGGTGGGAGGATCCCCTGAGCCCAGGAGGTCAGGGCTGTGGTTGCCGTGTTCGTGCCACTGCACTGCAGCCTAGGTGACAGAGTGAGACCCGTCTCTCAAAAAACAGAACAAGCAGAAAAATGATGGCAGAAGGGCAGCCCCAGCGTGGGTGACTGGACGGTGGGGGCTGGAACTGGGCCCTGCCGCCCACACTCTGCGAGGGGCTCGAGCAGCGGCTACCGGTGGCAGTCCTGGTGGGGGGGCGGGGAGATGACACCGGCTTTGCGCTCGGTGCGCGCGCCTCTTCCTGTTGCACCTCCTGGGTGGTGGCTTCTGTGGGAGGAAGGAAGGGCTGAACCCTTGGCTGAGCTGTCTGGAAGAAGTAGGTCTGCGGAAGGTAGGGGTTTTTTTTTGTTTGTTTTTGGTCTTGCGTTTTTGTCGAGTCAGGATCTCGCTCTGTCGCCCAGGCAGGAGGGCAGCGGCATGATTACAGCTCACCACTGCCTCAACGTCCCCAGCTCAGGGGATCCTTCTGCCTCTGGCCCCCGAGTAGCTGGGACTACAGGAATGCACCACCATGCCCAGCTCACTTATTTACTTATTTTTGTAGAGGTGACATTTGCTCTGTCGCCCAGCTGGTCTCGAACTCCTGGGCTCAAGCTGTCCCCCTGTCTCAGCCTCCCAAAGGGTTGACTGACAGGCGTCAGCCACCACACCCAGCCAGAAGTCCATTTTGAGATGGGCTTGAGTAAGGAGAAGTGACTGTCGTGACACAAAGCACGAAGAGATTCGTGAGCACGAAGAGGCAGGACGCCCTTCAGCCAGACGTGGGGCGGAGGGTCAGGAGTCACGGCTGCAGCCACCGTGGGAAAGACCGAGGCGCTTCTTCCTGCAAGAGCTTTCTCCTTAACCGCAGGATGGACCGGCTTCTGCGTGAGGCTCACAGGAAGAGAAGCCGACAGGGGCACGGGGGCCTCTTGGGCTCGCTCAGGACAGTCCGGCTGGAGCGCGACACCCAAATCGTGAATGCGGTGCCCAGTAGGGGTCTTCGGGCCTTCCCCCTCCCTCCCTCCCTCTTTCGGGAGGGCCCGGGTCTGTGTTCCCGTGTCCGTGTGTCCCCAGTGTTTACTCTGCAAACACCCGTCGCCACGGACACACCGCCAAGGCTCGCGAGCGTGGGCCTGGCCCGAGCCCTGGGCTCCTCGCGTTGCTGCTTTTCGTGCAGGGCCCCGGACGCCAGTGCTCCGCGGTCCTCGGGAGCTGCAGATGATCTTTCTGCGGGGGAGGGTGGGATCAGGGTCTCACTGTGTCGCCCAGGCTAGAGAGCAGTGGCACCTTCACAGCTCACTGCGGCCTCGACCTTCTGGGCTCAGGTGATCCTCCCACCGCAGCCTCCTGAGTAGCCGGAACGACAGCCGCACACCATCACACCCGGCGAGTTTTCTTTGACTGTTGTGGAGACTAAGTTGCTCAGGCTGGTCTCGAGCTCCTGGCTCAAGCCATCCTCCCACCCTGGCCTCCTAAAGTGCTGGGATTCCAGGTGCGAGCCACTGTGCCGGCCAGAAACTCTAGACTCAAATTGCCAAGTACTCAGCATCTTTCTCTGCCCCCGCAGTGAACTGTGAGCCTGGCCTGGAATGTCCTGGGCCACCGGGGTTTCTCAGGGCGGGGCCTGCGTCTCTCTCTTGGTCCCAGCACCAACACAGGCCGCGTGGTCTTCCGACTGTCTCACTGTCTGCCACGGATGCCCTTGGGCGGGAGGCCGGTCACAAGGGTCTTCCCATGCTGCCCAGTGCTTGGAGGCTGGTGAAGCCAGATCAAATGAACGGGGGCAGGGCCCCAAAATTCACCGGAGAGGCAGGGGAGGGGCACGGGCAGCAGGGGGCGGGCAAGGACAACATGCCCACCCGCCCCTGCCTGCTGTCCTGCTAGGACTGTGTCAGCGGTCATGTCCCAGGTCTTGTCACATCTGCCACCTCCCAGCTCCCAGCCTCCCGGCCCCAGCTTCTGGGCTCACAGCCTCTTGGCAGCAACCCACGTACTTGTTTGCGGGACCGTGGGCACATCTGCAGCCCGGAAGGCACGGACGGTGGGGGTGGTGACGTCGGGGAGCCTCCCAGGCCCCGGCCTCCGCCAGGGGGCAAGAACCAGCCTGCAGAGGCTTTTGGTTGGCATCTGTCCCGATGTACAGGATGTAGGGTGGTGGTGGTGCCTGTGAGGTGATGGCTGTGTCCTCAGGGTGCGACTGGCCTGGCGTTTGACCGCCTGCTTGAGATAGTGACCCCTGGCTGAAGTCACACGAGAGCGTGTGCAGGACAGAGCAGAGACAGACCTGGCCAGTGAGTGGCGAGCAGGAGGCTGAGGCGGTGCCCTGGGAAGTGTGGGGGACAGTTGGGAACGTGTGTGACAGTGCCATGGTGCCAGGACCGGCCAGTGGACCTGGGGCTGGGGGTGCTGCAGGAACTGCCTGGGTGAGCTCAAGGAAGCCACTTGGACGGGCACGGTGGCTCACGCCTGTAATTCCAGCACTTTGGGAGGCCGAGGTGAGAGGATTGCCTGAGCCCCGGGGTTCAAGACCAGCCCAGGCAACTTGGCGAGGCCTCATCTCTACCATAAATCAAAAAATTAGTGGGGCGTGGTGGTGTGTGCCTGTGGTTCCAGCTACTCGGACGGCTGAGGTGGAAGGATCGCCTGAGCCCAGCAGGTAGAGGCTGCGGCGGCCATGAGCGTGCCAATGCATTCCAGCCCCAACTGGGTGACGGAGTGAGACTCCAACACACCACACACACATAACACACAAAAGGAAGCCACTTCAGGGTGCTGGGCCTCAGTTTACCCATCGGCTAGCGAAGGGGGATGTGCTGAGTGTTCCTCCAGCTCTGCCTGGTGCGTCCCAGCTGCTGGGACTCTTGTCACACACACCGGCTCCAGGCCCCTGCGTCCTGGCTGAGTGGGCTGCAGGAGGTGGGAGGGGCGCCTTCTCGTGCTCACCTCCAGAGCCTCCGTCTTGGGTGCTGCCTGGTGCCTCCCGCACCTCCAGGGAGGGGCTGCGTGTCCAGGCAAGAGACCATGATGCTGCCCTCTCCAGGCTGCGTGCTCCTTTGGCTTTGACGTGACCACTGAATTTTATTTGAGTTGGGGACTCAGGCTGGAGGGCAGGGGCACGATCCCAGCTCACTTCAACCTCCTGGCTCAGGCGATCCTCCACCTCAGCCTTCTGAGCAGCTGGAACTACAGTTGGGCATCACTGCGCCTGGCTAGTTTTGACTTTTTTTTTGTAGAGGCGAGATCTCGCTGTGTTGCCCAGGCTGTCTCGAACTCCTAGGCTCAAATAACCCTCCTGCTTTGGCCCTCCCAAGTGGGGGAGAGCCCGACCTGGGAACACGGTCCTCCTGCCTGTTGCCTCAGACGGCGCGTCTGCGTCTGAGCCAGCGGCCCGGCTCCAGGGACGTCTGAGGAGCAGGAGTGCAGGGTGTCCTGCTTCCACAAGCAGCTCCCGGGCTGCCCCAGAAGGCTCTCTGACCGACAGCCAGCTCAGCAAACGCACTTCTGGCCCAGGTTTTAACACTCACTTGTCAGAAGGAGACTCTGGGAGGATGGCTTGAGGCCAGAAGTTCAAGACCATCCTGGGCAACTTAGTGAGAACTGTCTCTAATTAAAAAAATAAAAGAAGAAGGAAGGAGGGAGGGAGAGAGGGAGGGAGGCAGTGAGGGAAGGAAGCAAGAAGACAGGCTCACTGAGCCCCGTCCTCGGCCAGATGAACAAGAAGCAGTGGCATGCTCACGGTCGCCCCAGTGTCGACCTGCCGGGCTCCGGCGATCCTTCCACCTCAGCCTTCCGAGTAGCCAGAACTACAGATGGGCACTACGATGCCCGGCTGAGTTTTTTATTTATTGTAGAGATGAGGTCTCGTCAAGTTTCCCAGGCTGGTCTTGAACCCCTCGCACTGGCCTGTCCCAGCGTGCGGGACGCTGGTGCTGCTGGTGCCTGTGAGGTTCTGTGAGGTGATAGCCACGCCCTTCCTTAGGGTGGAGCTGGGCTGGCCTTTGACCCTCTGGCTCCTGGCCATCGATGGGATTCTGGAAATCCCTCCCGAGGTGCGCACGGCATCCTAGAGGCTGAACAGGAGGCTGGGAGGCCCTGCAGAAGTGTGGATCTGGGAGAGGGAAAGGGAAGGGTCTGGCCTCGTGTGAGCCTCTGTGGAGGCAGGCGGACTCCAGGACAGGGCTGGCCCTTGGCCACGGGGTAACTGTCAGCGGCAGACGCTGGCTCAGGGCGGCACTGCGGAAACCATTTCTGGGGAGGACGCGTTATGAATAACATAGTATCAATGTCATGGTAAGCCTTGTGATTTGTATAACTTTTGTATTCAAAAGTAGTGCTTGGCTGTTCACCTTGATACTGGCAAATCAAGGCGCAGGGAACTGGTAGGAAGTTTATTTCTGAGTTTGAATCCAGGAAGCAGAGCTGGACTGGAGGTCTTTTTATTTTTATTTTGAGTTGGCGTCTCTCTGTCGCCCAGGCTGGAGTGCAGTGGCATGCTCACGGCCATCCCAGCGTCAACCTGCTGGGTTCAGGCAATCCTCCCGCCTCAGCCTTCCAAGTAGCTGGAACTACAGGCACATGCTACCACCCCCAGCTAATTTTTATTTATTTATTATAGAGATGAGGTCTCGCCAAGTTTCTCGGGCTGGTCTTGAACTCGTGGGCTCAGGTGATCCACTCTCCTTGGCCTTCCAAAGTGCTGGGATGACAGGCTGAGCCACCGAGCCCGGCCTGGAGGTCTTTCTGAAATGGTTCTGCTCACCCCTCCAGGTTTTTACAGTTCACTTTTATAAACCCAGAGTGGTTAGTACCTAGACATGAGCCATGTGACCCGTGGAGCATTGCATAGAACTGGAGTTTCAGCTGCTTTTATCCATAGTGACATTTTTCAGTCCAGACTTCTGGTGTCAGGTGTCAGAGAGATCTCATGGCTTTTATCCGTAAGGCCTGGCAGAAGCATCAATCAAGCTTGTAAATCAAGCTGGTGAAAGGGGTTTACCAGGCCTAGGACAAGTTACACAAATCACAATGCTGACGATTAGATGACATTGATACTACATTATTCAAACTTATGGCCACTCAGAAAAGGGAGTAAGTGGGGATGTGCATCCTTCAGCTGATTGGGCGGAGGCTGCAGGGCAGTCCGGGATCCCCTGAAGCTACAGACTGGGAGGGCTTAGGAGATAAGGGGCAGCCAGCTGGTGTGAGCTCTCAGGAACACCGTTCAGGAACGTACAGGAGTGGAGCCCTCGCCATGTCCTTCTCTAGGGGCTGGGACAGCACGGACAGACATCAGTGGGTCTCTGTATCAGACGGACCCCCACGCCTGCGGCTTGCGCTCCTGCCTCCCTGGCAGGGTGAACCGGGGAGCTTTTTAAAAAGCCTGACGCCCCAGAAATTCTGATTCAGCAGCTCTGGCTCGATGCCCGGGCAAAGGGTGTCGTGAAACAATACTTATCCTCCGACTGACGGTGCCGACTGATGCTTCCAGTCTGTTCCACTCCACTAAAGGGATTTGGGTCTTAGTCCAGGAAGGCGATTTTAAGGCCACTGACAGGCATCACCCACGCTTTAAGTTGGAGTCTCATGCCATCGCCTATGAGGAGTGCAGTGGCTTGCTCATGGGTACCCCAGTGTCGACCTGCTGGGCTCTGGTGATCCTTCCACCTCAGCTTTCCAAGTAGCTAAACTACAGACGCGCACTACGACGCCCGGCTGATTTTTTTTAATTTATTGTAGAGTTGAGGTTTCGTCAAATTTCCCAGGTTGGTCTTGAACCCCTGATCTCAGGCAGTCCTCTGGCCTCGGCCTCCCAAAGTGCTGGGATGACAGGTCCGAGCCATCACAGCCAGCCCACCCACGCTTTTGAAGCACTTGCTTGTTCCAGAGTCAGCTCCTACTCGGGGGTGGGGTGGGAAGCCTCCCTCAGGGCTCCGGTGTTGTCACTTAGGTCCTGCGGCAGGTTCTGGGTGGCCCAGGTGAGGCCGTGTGTGGAGGCCTCTGAACCTCCGTGGGAGTTTTCCGAGGCCCAGGCCGCCGTGGGAGGAAACGTCTGGGGAAGAGGCTGGAAGGCAGCCCCACAGCCAGCCCCCTGCCCTCTGCCCAGGCCACATTTCCCCGGGACACTCACAAAAGGAACATGTTGAACACACAGATGAAGGGAGGCTGCAGACTGGGGAGCTGAGGAAATTCAGTAGAAGAGCAAGGGACAGACTGCCCTGTGTGGCGGCGTACGCCTGTAGTCCCAGCTATCTGGGAGGCCGCGGCAGGAGGATCGCTTGAGCCCAGGAGTTTGAGGCAGCAGGGAGCCATAGTCATGCTGCTGCACCCAGCCTGGACAGCAGAGTGAGACCTGTCAAGGAAGGGAGAGGCGGAGGGGAAGGCAGGCCAGCGGGCGAGTCACGTGCTGTCGCATGTCTGGAATCCTCCCACTTCGGAGGCCGAGGCAGGAGGATTTCTTGAGGCCAGGAGTTCGAGACGAGCCTGGGCAGCCTAGCAAGACCCCTGTCTCTGCAAAAATGAAAAATAAAAGCAAGAAATGGAGCCAGAAGGCAGGCAGGCTGCGAGTGCGTGCGGTGTTGCTGCGGTCCCTCCACCAGCCCTTCCGTCCTTGGCCGAGGAGACCCAGTGTGCGTGCCAGTGCCCAGGACACGGCCATGGATGGAGTGGACTGATGCCGGCCCGGGGCGCTCGCAGGCCGATGGGGGCCCCAAGGGCAGTGAGCCGTGAACGGCATGGCTAAGGGGTGTGAGTGCTGGGGAGAAACCACGCAGGAAGGAGGCAGCAGGGGCGAGACTGGGGAGGGCGCCGTGGGGAACGGGGCGCCCACTGCCGGAGACTTTGGGCAGAGACCTGAGGGGGTGAGGCGAGGGCGTGGGCGGTGCCCATGGCTCAGGGGAGCAAGCTGGGCGGGTAGGTGCCAGGCAGAGGCCCGGTGACCAGGGTGGGCAGGCGGATGCTGGAGGAACCCACGGGCCAGAGGGCTGCGGCAGGGTGAGTGTGGGACCCCGAGGACGCGGGCTCCCTGGCCTCTCAAGGGAGGGAGAAGCCCCGGGAAGGTTTTAGTGGAGGTGTGGCCTGGGCAAGCTTGATGTTATAAAGCATCCATACAAGCTGAGTGTGGTGGCTGGAGCCTGTAATCCCAGCGCTTTAGGAGGTTGAGGCAGGAGGCTCCTTGAGGCTAGCCTGGGCAACATTGCAAGACCCTGGCTCTACAAGACTGGAGTGCAGTGGCCGCTCTTGGCCACCGCAGCCTCGACCTGCTGGGCTCCGGCAATCCTTCCGCCTCAACCTTCT
>NW_007231980.1:10084-14638 GCF_000164805.1 Carlito syrichta
CAGCCTCCCAAAGGCGCGAGATTACAGGCTGAGCCACCGAGCCCAGCTCTACAAGAAATTTTAAAAGCCTGGGTGCAGTGGCTCACGCTGATAATCCCAGCACTTTGGGAGGCTGAGGTGAGAGGACTGCCTGAGCAAATTGGTGAGACCTCATCTCTACAATAAATAAAAAAAAAATTAGCCAGGCATGTTGGCATGTGCCTGTAGTTGCAGCTACCTGGAAGGCTGAGGCAGAAGGATCATCTGAGTCCAGCAGGTCAAGGCTGCGTTGGCCATGAGCGTGCCACTGCACTCCAGCCTGGGCGACAGAGGGAGACTCCAACTAAAAAGAAGAAATTAAAAATAAAAAAGTAGCCAGGTGTGGTGGCACATACCTGTAGTCCCCACTACCCGGGAGGTTGAGGCTGCAGACATGCTGGGACCTGGGGATGGATTTGGCATGGGCTGGGGGCCGAGGGACCTCAGCGATTCCGGCTGCCTCTGCTGACCTGTGAGATGCTGAGAGCCAGCTGCCTGGGCCGTCGCGACAGGGTGACTTGACAGCCGCGTGGGGACGCGGAGGCTGCGCCCCTTCAGCCTCGTCTTTGGTGGGCGCCTTGAGTAGTGTTCAAGGATGCAGTGACCTCTGAGAGCAGTTCTGTTTCTGTCCCTGGCTCTAAAGGATTGGCGCTGGGCGTGGTGGCACATGCCTGTCATCCCAGCACTTTGGGAAGTGGAGACGAGAGGATTGCCGAGGATTCATAGCAAGATCCCGTCTCTAAAGTGAATAAATTACCCAGTGTGGTGGCGCACACCTGTCATCCTAGCACTTTGGGAGGTAGAGATGGGAGGGTTGCCAGCACCCAGGGGCTCAAGACCAGTCTGGGCAACATAGCAAGATTCTGTCTCTACAATGAATAAATAAATTACGGGTGTGGTGGTGCATACCTAAGGCCCAGCTACTCAGGAGCCTGAGGCAGAAGGATTGCCTGAGCCCAGGAGGTCAAGGCTGCAGTAGCTGTAATCTGCCACTGCATTCCAGCCTGGGTGACAGAGTGAGACTGATTTTTTAAAAAAAGGATTGGGACTCAGCCAGAAAGGTCCATTTGCTCTGGGTCAGTCACCAAACAGACTCCTTTTAAGAAAAAAACTGGCTTTCTTTATTTTTATTTATTTATTTTTTTTGAGTCGGAGTCTCACTCTGTCGCCCAGACTGGAGTGCAGTGGCCGCTCCCGGCCACTGCAGCCTCGACCTGCTGGGCTCCGGTGATCCTTCTGCCTCAGCCTTCCGAGTAGCCGGAATTACAGGCATGCACTACCATGCCTAGCTGCTTTTTTTGATTTATTGCAGAGATGAGGTATCGCTGCCCAGGCAGGTCTCGAACCCGCGGGCTCAGGCAATCCACTCACCTCAGCCTCCCAAGGGTGCGGTATTGCAGACTGAGCCACCGAGCCCGGCAAAACTGGCTTTCAAAGTCAGGGTGGTGGTCACTGCCCTGTAAAAAGGTCTGGGTGTCTACGTGGTTCACTTGTGGGCTCCGAGCACATCACCTAGGGTGAGCGCAAGGTGCTTCCAAGGTCTTCTCTGTCCCCGTCTAAGTAGTGCTCAGTGTCCAAGTGCATTTCCGTCCTTCCCCAGTTTCCACACGCCGTGAAGGGCTCCCTTGTGGGGAGGGACACCCCCCGGGAGGCTCCTGGACAGACTCAAAATCAGGTCATCCCTCCCTCCAATGGACCCTTGTGCCATAAGCCCGATGACAGCTAGACGGCCTCAGCTTAGAGAAATGGGGTTAAAAACCCCGTTAACGGGCTGGGCACAGTGGCTCACGCAATAATCCCAGCACTTTGGGAGGCCGAGGTGAGAGGACTGCCTGAGCCCTGGGGTTTGAGACCAGCCTGGGCAACTTGGTGAGTCCTCATCTCTACAATAAATCAAAAAATTAGCTGGGTGTGCTGGTGTAGGCCTGTAGTTCCAGCTACTTGGAAGGCTTAGGCCTGAGCCCAGAAGCTTGAGGCTGTGATGGCCATCAATGTGCCAACCTGGCTGACAGAGAGAGAGTCCAACTCAAAAAAGAAAGAGTAAGAAAGTTATTTTCATGGCCCTGGGCTACTGGCTTGAAACAATAGGAGATATTTTTCAAAGCAGTTCTGCCAAATGGATTTACTAGAAATTCAGAGAGACAATTTTATGCACAACTTGCTACCTCATAAAAACAGCAAGGGAATCTCAACTGCCAACGGCCTGTTTCTTTCTGGTTTTTTTTTTTGAGCTGGGTTTCACTCTGTCGCCATCCTCCCGCCTCAGGTTCTGGAGTACCTGGGACTACAAGTGTGTGCCACCATGCCCGGCTAATTTTTTTGATTGGCTATTTCTTTTGTGAAGACTCTGAAACTCGAGTGTCATCCCTTTATAATAAAACAGGTCAGCACGTGCTCCACCAAGGACTGTGTCTGCTGTGGTCGCATCATTTTGCACGGCCTGGATGTCAATGGCGAGTGACAAAGGGAATCCTCTTCAAGCTGAAATCATGTGTTGTTCAAATCCTGGATTACAGAAAAGCCTTTTCATTTACAGTCATCTGAGTGAAACAAAAGGTCATGTTGTCACTGCTGCTTTATAGGAAATTGACTTCTTAACCTTATAAAACCCCGAAAAACTAATTTTGGAATGAATAATAAAGAATACATGCACAACCCTGAATACTTGTCCACCACAGGGAAAATTGACCTGACCGAAAAAGCAGACAGCCCTGTGTTTCTCTGTGGCTATGTTCTTTTCTCTGGCTTTGATGAGAAATAACCAAATGACTGGTAAAACTTTTAAAAATCAGGCAGTGAGAAACAAAAGGAGGTAAATCTAATCTCTTTAGCAATCAGGAAAATGCAGATTGAGACCACCAGGAGGGATACATTTCACCCCTATGTGGCTAGCAGAAATGAAGAAGTCTGATTGGTTTTTTTTGTTTTTTTTTTTTTTGAGTTGGAGCTTCACTCTTGTCGCCCAGTGGCACCATCACGGCCACTGCATCCTCGACCTGCTGGGCTCAGGCGATCTTTCCACCTTAGCTTTCCAAGGAGCTGAAACCATAGGCACGCACCTCCACGCTGATTAATTTTTAAAAATTTTTTGTAGAGATGAGGGCTTGCCAAGTTGCCCAGGCTGGTCTCGAACCCATGGGCTCAGGCAGTCCTCTCCCTCCACCTCCCAAAGTGCTGGGATGACAGGCGTGGGCCCCCGCACCCGGCCTCATTATTATTAATAGTAGCAATAGTATCAGTCTTGACTCGGATCTTTAAAATTATGATTGCAGCCGGGCTCGGTGGCTCAGCCTGTAATCCCGCGCCTTTGGGAGGCTGAGGTGAGTGGATTGCCTGAGGCCACGGGTTCGAGACCCACCTGGGCAGCAAGACCTCATCTCTACAATAAATCAAAAAATCAGCCGGGCGTGGTAGCACACGCCTGTAGTTCCAGCTACTTGGAAGGCTGAGGCGGAAGGATCTCCGGAGCCCAGCAGGTTGCGGCTGTGGTGGCCGGGAGCGGCCGCTGCACTCTAGTCTGGGCGACAGAGTGAGACTCCAACTAAAAAAACAAAAACAAAAATTATGATTGCATGTGGTATATTCCATTCCTGACATTGTCCCTTTCTCCGCTCCACTTATTCCACATTTGGCGGACATCCCTTCTAGGCTGCGGCCTCGTCCCACACCTCACCATTCTTGTTCCCGACCCTCTCGTACGCCTGGTGTGTCAGCCTTGGGACCAGCCCCTCCTCCAGAGAGGTCCGGGGACCTTTAGTAGAGAACCGCAGTGAGAAGCCAGCATCTGGGCTTCAGGGGGCTTCTTGCTACCGCCGTACCCTTGTTCCTAGGGCCTCTGCTGGAAAACAGACTCAAAATCGTAAGTGCACGCTCATCTCTCTTCCAGGCCACCACCCCATTGGTGCTCCTCTCCACCTCCCATTCCCTGTTTGCTCCTTTTCCCCTGGGAACGTTGTCTTCCCTTGTTCTCCTTTGTTCCTGGATGTATTAATAAGATAAGTAAAATCCCTCATGCTGCTATCTGGTCCTCCCTCTGAAGGACGGCACCGAGTAGAGGGAGATCACGCTTCTGTGCAGAGGCGGAGCGAACACCAAGCCTGCGGGGGCTGTAAACATGTCTGCACAGGACCGGGCGTGGTGGCTCGTGCCTGCAAACCCAGCGCTTGGGGAGGCCAAGGCAGGAGGGTCGCGTGAGCCTAGGAGTTCCAGACCAGCCTGGGCAACAGCACGGTTATCTTGCTGGACAAAAATTAGCCAGGCGTGGTGGCGCCGCCTGCAGTCCCGCCCACTTGGGAGGCCGAGGCGGAAGGGTCAGCTGAGCCCAGCAGGTTGACGCTGGAGTGGCTGTGAGTGTGCCACTCACTGCGCCCAGCCTGGGCGACAGAGACCTGTGACTCCGAAAACCCTGTATGCGTGCACAGGGCGTCTGGACGGAAGTCCTCTAGGCACACTTTCTGTCCCACCCTCTGCAGCAGTCGCACAGCGAGTGTGTGTTGCTTTTCCACCGGGACTTCCATGGCAGCCCCTCCCCCAGCC
>NW_007231980.1:15118-28008 GCF_000164805.1 Carlito syrichta
GATGCGGGGCCGCCGCGCGCCCCGTGCGGGGTCGCCCCCAGGGGCCCAGAACACGTTGGGTCTGCGGTTCGACTCTCTGGGTGGCACGCACGGCTGAAAACCCGGGCAAGGGTCACCCCGGCGAGGCAGGAGCCGAGGCTGCTCCAGGCGACAACACAGCCTCCCCGGAGGTGAATTTCAGGTCAACTGCGGGTGGCGTCGGCCCAGCCGCGCGGGCGCTTGCAGGTCTGGGAGCTCGAGGGGAATCCGCGTCGGCCGGGCGCCAGGCCCTTTCCCCGTGCGTCTGTCCTATTGGCCTGGGTTGCTTTGGGACGAATGGTGCTGACGTTGTTCACAAAGCAGTAAATAAAGTGTTTCTGCGTCGGCCAGTGGTTTTTTATAAAATTTGAGTCAGCCGGGCTCGGTGGCTCAGCCTGCAATCCCGTGCCTTTGGGAGGCTGAGGTGAGTGGATTGCCTGAGCCCGCGGGTTCGAGACCCGCCTGGGCAACTTGGCGAGACCTCATCTCTAGCGCCTGTAGTTCCAGCTACTTGGAAGGCTGAGGCGGAAGGATCGCCGGAGCCCAGCAGGTCGAGGCTGCAGGTCGAGGCTGCGGGGGCCGGGAGTGGCCACTGCACTCCAGTCTGGACGACAGAGGGAGACTCCAACTCAAAAAAAACCAAATTGAGTCTCCCTCTGTCGCCTCGGCTGGAGTGCAGCGGCACACTCACAGCCCCCGCAGTCTCGACCTGGGTCCTTCCGCCTCAGCCGTCCAAGTAGCTGGAACAACAGGCATCTACCACCATGCCCAGCTGAATTTTTGATTTATTGCAGAGACGAGGCCGCTTTGCTCAGGCCGGTCTCGAAGCCCTGAGCTCAGGTAATCCTCTCTCCTCCACCTCCCAAAGTGCTGGGAATACAGGACTGATGGCTTTGGTGGACCGGAAGGCTTGTCCAGCCCTGTTCGACTTTGTCCCAGACTGTCAGCCTCAGGTGAAGGGCAAGACTATCCCTGGTCTGAGGAGGGTGTCAGGGCCATCCAGGGTAGAGGAGATCTTCCGTCTCACCAGCGAGTCAAGTTTTCAGTAGTGCTTTCAGCCAGGCATGGTGGCTCATGTCTGTAATCCCAGTGTTTTTGGAGACTGAGGCAGGAGGATTGCTTGGGCCCAGAGTTTGAAACCAGCCTGGGCTACATAATGAGACCCTGTATCTGATCCATTCTCTCTACAGGCGTTCTTGGACTGGTTAAAAGAATAACCAGGAGGTGCATTAGCTCACACCTGTAATCCCAGCAGTTGGGGAGACTGAGGCCGATGACTTGAGCCCAGGAACTTGAGACCAGCCTGGGCAGCATAGTGAGACCTCATCTCTGCAAAAATTAAATTAGGTGTGTTGGTGTGGGCCTGTAGTCCCGGCTTCTTGGAAGGCCGAGGCCAGGAGGAAGAAGCTGCGGTGAGCCGTAGTCATGCCACTGCATATGCCAACCTGGGTGACAGACCCCGGACTCAGAAAAGGAGTAACCATGACTTAGGATTTGACAGATGTGGTCATAGGCTGGGCATGGTGGCTCATGCCTGTAATCCTAGTGCTTTGGGAGGCTGAGGCAGGAGGATTGCTTGGGCCCAGGAGTTTGCGACTTGCCTGGGTAGCATAGTGAGACCTGGTCTTTACAAACAAAGCAAAGCAAAGAAACCCCAAACATGTGTATCTGGCCGTCATCCCTGCAGGTGTTCCGGGCTTTGGGCTTAGCCTGTGTTCAAGGGTCCGCTGCCATCCAGCTTCACCTATCCTGACTTGCGTTTGGCTTTGAAATCTGCTGTCCTTTCCCCTCCCCCATCCCGCCTGCCCATACCTGACTAGAGGTGGGGCCCGCACAGGAGTTGCCAAGACTGGAGGAGTGAGTGACCATGACCCCAGCACACGTCAGCCTTCCAGCGGTATCTGGCGCCGCGGTGCCCTCAAGAGCCGGGAGGGTCAGGCCTGTGGTGGCCTGATGGCTCTGCTGTGGCCAATGTTACAGACCTGACTTCTGTAGTGAGGATGTGGAAGGGAGGTGGCCCTTCTGGAGGTCTTGGGCTCGCTGGGTGCATCAGTACCTCGTTCTTTCTTTTTTTGTTTTTTGAGTTAAATTCTGACTCTGTTGCCTAGGCTGGAGTGCAGTGACAAGCTCATCGCCATGGTAACTTCGACCTGCTGGGCTCAAGTGATCTTTCTGCCTCTGCCTTCCATGGAGCTGGAACTACAGACACACCCCCAGCTAGTTTCTGTGATTTTTGTAGAGGCGAGGTCTCACCAAGTTGCTCAGGCTGGTCTCAAACCCCCGGGCTCAGGGGGTTCCTGTGACCTTGGCCTCCCAGAGTGCTGGGGTTACAGACTGAGTCACCATGCCCAGCCACCTTGTGCTTGTGCTTTCTGAAGACAGAGCACCCTGGAAGGCACTTTCGTCTCCACCACACTTAGGATCAGATATGAACCAATGTCCCTTGGAACCAATTTCCCTTGCCGAACTCGTGTAAGAGGCGTGTCTGGTTTTCCTTGGCTCCCTGCTGGACGTAGTTGCGTCTGCTCACCAGCCCAGCCAGAGAAGCCCCCAAGCCCTCCCTGGGGTTGCCTGCGGCCACGTCCCCCTCTACACTTGATCTTAGCCCAAAGGCCGAAAAGCGCTGGCCACATCCCCGTCTGGCGCTGGCTCCTTGCTCTGGATCTGCCCCTCTCCTCTGTCCTCCGGGTGTGAAGAAAACGGAGGAGCCAGGAAGCCCAGCCCAAGCACCGCCGAGGCAGAGGGAAAGTGCTTCTTTGTGCTCCGTTTTGGCCCTCTCTCCCTGCCCCCCTCCCGGGTCTTCCCTGGTCTTTGCTCGTGGCAGCCCTCAGACCTGCCCTCTGTGTGTCCTTGTGACAGGGGGAGCTCAGCGGCCTTTACTTGGGGATGGCATCGCCTGGGCGAACTCCGGCTCCCTCCCCAGCCTCCCCCACAGTCCACCCCCGCGTCTCCTGCGTCTCCTGCGTTTCCTGGCCGGTGATGGCTCAGGAATCCTGGCGCTCGCACTGTCCCTGTGCCACCCGGCTTCGTGCTGGAGGCAGATGGCAGGGTGTGGGCCCTGGGGTCTGACTTCCTGGGCGGAGGCCCTCCACTGAGCAGCTGTGTGGCCTTGGAGAAATCTTGATGTCTCTGTGCTTCAGTCCCTAACCCGTCAGCCTCATGGGGTTGTGGGGAGGATACGTGAGCTACTGGTGCAAAAGGCTTCTGTGTGGTCTGGCGCCCCGCAGTGCTTCTTGAGGGGGTGGGTAGGGGGTATCCCAGCCTTGACGGAGCTCTCGGTCCACCCTGGGGCCCTGCTGGCCTGTCACCATTCCCTGTGGTGGACCAGAAAGTCCCAGGTGGACGGCTGCCGGCGGCCCTCTCCTCCCCAAGTGCTGGCTGTCCTTGCGGGTCTGTTGGGGTTGGGTGAGCGGTCTCTGTGGTCGGGCCCACGATCCGGGAGCCTCCCAGGATCCACTTGCACGACAGCTGCCCTGAGTGGCCATAGTTGATCGCCTCCCCACGAGGGGGTCTGCCCCGGGGCAGGTGGCCTTCCTCACTCTTGGGCAGGAGGGTTGTCAGGGGTCTCCGGTGGCCACAGGCCAGGCGGGGCCTTGGGGTTAGGGACCGAGGAACTCCCAGAGGAGACGTGTGGTTGTTAGCTGGGGCCCTTGGAGAGATGGGGATGGGCTTGCTGCTGGGGGGCTGGCTGAGGGGTGAGAGGGTGTCCAGTCCTGCTGAGAATTCGGGGATGTTGCCTGCTGGGGGGGGGACTTACAAATATGCAGAATCTTTAAAAGTCTCTCAGAAACGTGGCACCCTCCAGGGTTCACACTCCCGGGCAAACTGAGCTCTCTCCCTGAGAGCTCTGTGTGCAAAGGTGGCCTGGAGGGCCAGGAGGGCCGTGGTCTACAGAAGGCCTGGCTCCTGCCTGCCTGGCTCTGAGGTCATGGGTTTATGTAGTTGTTATTTCTCTTTTCTTTTTTTTGAGTCTGAGCCTCACTCTGTCGCCCAGACTGGAGTGCAGTGGCCACTCCTGGTCACCACAGCCTCGACCTGCTGGGCTCCGGCCATCCTTCCACCTCCGCCTTTCAAGTAATTGGAACTACAGGCACGCGCCACCACGCCTGGCTAATTTTTTGATTTGTTGTAGAGATGGGGTCTTGCTGAATTGCCCAGGCGGCTCTAAAACCCATGGGCTCAGGCAATCCTCTCCCCTCGGCCTCCCAAAGTGCTGAGGTTATAGGCGTGAGCCACCGTGCCTGGCATGTTTTTATTTCCTGAAGCCTTTCCCGTCTGCCTTAGTTTAGTCCAGCGCCTGAGAAGCATGGAGTGCTGGGAGTGTGACTGGCTAGCTCTCTGGAGAGGCTTGACTTGAGTTCCCCGCCTTAAATCTCTACCTTTCAGGACGCTTCTGCAGACCATTTCTTGGACTTCTGGGGTTACTTTGAAGTGGGGGTGGGGTGGGGGAACATGGTTCAGGGCCCAGCCTGTGGGGCTTCATGAAGAGACCATGATTTGGCTTTTAAGCAAAACAAAGCCAAACCAAAACACCTGACTAGGGGTGGCGGCTCACACCTGCAATCCCAGCACTTTGGGAGGCCAGGCGGGAGGATTTTTGAGCCCAGTAGTTCGAGACCAGCCTGGACAACATGGTGAGACTTTGTCTCTTCAAAAATAAAAAATAAAAAAAACAGCTGGGCATGGTGGCGCTTGCCTGTAGTCCCAGCTGCTGGGGTGGCCGAAGTGGGAGGATCGCCTGAGCCCAGGAGGTGGAGGCTGTGGTGAGCCTTGATCATGCCACTGGACTACACTCCAGCCTGGGTGACAGAGTGAGGTCCCACTCAAACAAACACCGCAAAAGAGCCTCGTTTGCCAGGGCTCTAGAAAGAGACTCAATATTTAGTCTCGAAAGGACCTGAGGCAGTGTAGAGACCCTGCAGCCTGACAGTCACTTTGTCTTCAGAGACTTCTGTTTGGAAATCTAGAAAGTAGATTATGAGTTGCTTTAATGTTAAAGAAATCCTCCCACCCTCCTGTGTTTTCTTGTTCTGCCGACAGATGAAATAATTGAAACCCTGGCAGAACCTTTCAGCCACAAAAGCCCCGGGGCCTTTGAGGTGCAAGTGGAAAGGTCAGATCAGAAGTCAGGGTGGGGCGGGCGGCTGGGCCTGTGATCCCCCTGGGAGGGTACTTTGAGGCTGGGGGGACATCCTCAGACACAGAGGAGCTGGGTTGGGGGGAGCCCAGGAGTCCAGCAGCGGGGAGGGCAGGATGCAGCCGGGCTCCTCCCTCGGGCCAGAGAGGGTGACTTGGGAAATGCCACACAGTCTCTTTTTCCTCTAGTTTAGTTTTTGAGTCAGTCGGGGTTTCACTCTGTTCTGCAGGCTGAAGTGTGGTGTCACGATCACAGCCCACCACGGCCTCCATCTCCTGGGCTCGAGGGATCCTCCTGCCTCAGCCCCCTGAGTCGCTGGGACTCCAGGCACAGGCCATCATGCCCAGCTAGTTTTTTTATTTTTTTGTAGTGACTTTGTAGATTTTGCTGTTCAGGCTGGTCTTGAACTCCTGGGCTCAAGTAAGCCTCTCTCCTCAGTCTACTCTATTTTTGACTCATCTTTTCCAGTTTCTCTGTTCTGTGGAAGTTTTGTCGGGTACGTAATAGAATTTACAAGTAACTGCTTTCCTAGGGCAGTGGTTTGTGATGGAAGAGTCTGGAGACCTGGACTCGAGCCGGAGGGGAGGGCCCGGTCACTTGGAGATGCCGCAGACCCACGTCCTGTTGCGAGGTTGGATGTACGAGCTGGTGTTCCCTCCTGCTGCCATTCGGAGCTGGAGTCACTGGGGGAAGCCGACAGCCCGGTGTCAGGGACAGGCACGCTGATGTGTCCCCTGGAGCACGTGGTGTGGCCTCACCTGAGGGTCTGTTCCCGGCAGGGAGTGGCCCCTCCCGAGTTGCTGTGCCTAACCTCTGGGGGGAGAGGTGGGGACAGAAGGAGTCAGGAGGCTGGCCTCCCCCTCCTGCCACCCGCTGCAGGCAGGCTTCCCTCCTGGCCTCAGATGTGGAGGCTGTCATGGCGGCTGCCACTCAGGTTTCAGCTCAGGGAAACATGGCTGCTTCAGACGGCAACTCCACGAGGCCAGGGTTCCTTCTATCACGGTCCAGGGGAGGAGACGGAAGAGCGAGGTGACCCGTCTAAGGCCGCTCTGACTTCTCGGTTGCTGCTCCTCCTGTCTTAGTAGAAACTGCCTCCGTTCTGGGAGTCATTGAGGGTCCCTGGGCTTGGGATTTTGAGACGTTCATTTCCGTTCATCAGGTGAACACACAACGTGTCCAGTGTTGTCTACGAATGTAGGGACAGGCATGAAGCAGGCTCACCCCAGGGACCTGAGGGTCTGTGGGGAGAGACACACACTTCCCAGGCCAGCGTGGTGGCTCACACCTGTAACCCCAGCACTTTTAGGAGGCCTTGACCTCCTGGGTTTGGATGATCCTCCTGCCTCAGCCTCCCAAGTAGCTGGGACTGCACCTGGCTAATTGTTCTTTTTTGGGTAGAGACAGGTCTCGCTTTGCTGCCCAGACTGTCCTCAAGCAGTCCTTCCTCCTCAGCCTCCTGAAGTACTGGAATTACAGAAGCGAGCCACCAAGCCCTGCCCTGCTCTGGTTTCTGAGAAAGGGATGGCTGGTAAGCAGAGGCAGCCTTAGGAACCCTCTCCCCTCCCCCATGACTCGCTCTATTGTTTTGGGCCTAAGACTCTCCTCTCAGATCTTTCCCGGCCTGAAAAAGCCCCTGACCTCATTGGGACACCCCGGGCAGAGGCAGGGGAAGCACCGGAAAACCCCCTCCGGACGACGTCCGGCCTGGCCTGGCTTCGGCCTGAAACACCTGGCTGGCCTGCTGGGACCCGACCTGGAGCGGAAGGGACAGGCCCTGGGGCGGGAGGGGTGAGTGTCTGCTGCCAAGTCCACCCGTCCCGTGGAGGCGCTCTCTGGGTGGACGTCTGCGCGCCCTGCGGGGGGCCCTGTTGCCAGGCGGACCCCGCAGCCCCAGGAGGTGCTCAGGTCTCTAGGAGACCTGGCGGCCAGTGGGATCGGGCCCCTTCATGGCACCCTCAGTGGACAGGGCCACCAGGACGGGTGTCGGCCACCTCTTCAGACGTCGAGGCCCGGGCAGTTTCTCTCAGAGTTGCCCTGCGGTCCCTGGGGACAGGATAAAAGCGGGTCTTTCAATAAGAGGGCCCGGAGGCCAGCACGGCACAAGCTCAGCCCAGGCCAGACGACTGGGAGGAGGGACGGAGCCAGGTCCCCCACCTGCACCTGAGGCACCGGACGCGACAGTCCTTGGCTCCCTGGAGGCAGCTGCCCTGCGATGGCCTGCGTCCTCCCACTGAGCTGCCTCACCGGCCTTGCCTTCCTGCCCATGAGCCTCCCGCAGCAGGGACCAGGTGTTCCCGGCGTCCCTCCCTTGGCACCTGCGTCCTGTCTTGGCACCTTGGCCTGTAGGTCCTCCCATCTGGGACGTCCTCTCTCTGTCCTGTCCTCACCGGGCCCCGCGGTCCACTTGGGAACCTTCCTTCACAGCTCAGCTTACACTTTCCTCCAGGAAGCCTTCCCTGATTTCCTGGGCGGAGTGAGAGTGCGGCCCTCCGTGCTGCTGTCAGCCCTTCCACGCGTTCACGAGCAGAGGGTATCTCGTGCTGTCCTCATGTGTGTCTTGTCTGTGTCTGCAGCTGCCCCCGAAAGGTCAGGGCGGCGTGGGTGGCCCTCACACACACGCCATTCGTCCAGCTTACAGGAAGGGCGTGTGCAGGGATAGCCCACCCGAGGCGCCCGCTGACACGGGTGTGCACCCCCACCTCCTGTGCCGATGCAGCGGGCAAGACTCCCAATGCAGAGGCGTGGGGCACAGATGGGAGCACACGCGCCCCTGTGTGCACGTGCAGGAGGAAGTGCAGTCAGGACGACAGGCCTTGAAGCCAGCGTGTGCAGCGAGGGGCACGGAGGATGGGCAGGGCACGGGTAGACTCAGGGATTTGGGGTGGAGGCCTCCAGAGACGTGTGGAGATGGAACCCGGCACGGTGGCTCACACCTGTCATCTCAGTGCTTCGGGAGGCCAAGGAGGGAGGATCAGTTGAGTCTAGGAATTCGAGGCCAGCCTGGGCAACATGGTGAGACCTCATCTCTACAAAAAAGTAGAAACTAGCCGGGCGTGGTGGTGTGCACCTGTCGTCCCAGCGACTCGAGAGGCTGGGGATTGCTTGAGTCCAGGAGGTTGAGGCTACAGTGAGCTATGATCGCACCGTGGCACACCAGCCTGGGTGTCCCAGCAAGGCCCTGTCTCTAAAAAAAGGGGAGAAAAATTAGCAAAAGCGAAACAGAACGTGGGGCCGGGCAGCGGGGGGGGGAGCTCGGGAGGCGGGTCGGCTGCCGCGGTGCGGAGGGCGTGTGGAGCGCAGAGTGGGGACCGGCAGTGGCGGTCGAGAGGCAACCCTGGCCGCGGCGACAGTAAGGAGCCCGTGGTCCCGGAGCCGGGGAGTCCTGCTTCGGGAAGGTGGTTCCCTTGGCCGTGTGCGCCGTGGACTGGAGCGGGGGGGGCAGAGTGCAGGGAGCGAGGACCCGCGGTCCCCAGAGGCCTGGAGAGTGGAAGGACACAGGAAGAGCACAGGTGACATGCGTGACACATGTCGTGCGCGGTGGGGCTTGGTGAATCACTGGACGAGAGTCGGGCCTGGGGGAGCAGGCTCCGGAGGGCTGAGTGGGCCTCACGCGGTGGGCTTGCTCCAGAGCTGCACCTTGTCCTCCTGTGTTCGTTTTGCGGAGGCAGGACCTTGCCATGTTGCCCAGGCTCCTGGGCTCAAGTGATCCTCCCATCTCAGCTTCCTAAAGTGCTGGGACAGGGGTGTGAGCCGCCATGCCCAGCCCAAGCCCCCGCTATTTCTGCTAACCCATCAGAGCCTCAGCTCGTCCTTTGTGAGTCAGGGGTCGGATCTCTGGGAGTTTCCTGTCTCCTCGTCTCCCGGTTCCTGTGTGGTATGACACGGGGGTGTCACTGACGCAGGCCTGTTTACAGGCCTGTTTATGGTCTCCTGGCCTCTCCCGTCTGACCGCAGGGCCGGCTGTGCTAGCCCGGAGCAGGAGATCCTAGAAGGGCCCTCTCGGTCAACAGCAAACAAACTCTGCTCCGCCCACCCCACGTTGCCCCTGCACCTGCTTGGCCCGTCACGCTGGCGGGCTGGGGACACTGGCGTCTAACTTGGGAGTCTGTGGCCCGAGTCGCCCTCCGGACCCGTCGGCTGTAGCTGCCTGAGGCCCAGCCAAGGAAATCTCTGGAGGCGGGCCCGCCGCCCTGGGCCGCGGAGGCCAGGCGCCCAGGAGGGGCCAGAGCCAGGGGGGACCCGGGCCTGGGTGTCGCGTCTGCCCCTCCTGGCCCCAGGAGAGAGGGCGCTGGTGGCCCCGGTGTCGTCTGGCTGCTCCTGGCCTGGCGTGCTGTGGTCCTGATGGCCTGCCGCGGCGTCCCTGCCGGCTCCCGTGGGGCCCCGTGTGTGCGGACCCCGGGTCGGGCACGGCTCCCCTGCCTTCTTTGCCCTCGCGATTGTCTTGTCCCAGCTGCTCTCAGACCCCGGCTTCCCCTCCTCGGTGGGCCCACACACAAGTGGGGAGAAATCTGAGGGCACCCTTTGGGTGGTGCTTCTATTGTCAGTGCTGCCAACATAGCTCACGGCAGCCTCGAGCTCCTGGCCTCAAGCGGGCCTCCAGCCTCAGCCTCCCAGGTGGCTGGGACTACAGGCGTGTGCCACCACACCTAGCTTAGTTTTTAAGTTTTTTGTAGAGATGAAGTTTCAGCATGCTGCCCAGGCTGATCTTGAACTCCTGGCTTCAAGTAATACCCCGGTCTCAGCCTCCCAAGTAGCCAGTGAGTACAGAAGTGAGCCACCACACCCAGCTAAAATTTTTTTTTTTGAGTTGGAGTCTCACTCTGTCACGCAGGCTGGACTGCAGGGGCTCATAGCTACCACAGACTCAGCTTGCTGGGTTCAGGCGATCCTTCCACCTCTGCCTTCCAAGTAGCTGGAACCACAGGCGTGTGCCACCACGCCTGGCTAATTTTTCATTTATTGTAGAGACAAGGTCTCGCCAAGTTACCCAGGCTGGTCTCAAACCCCTGGGCTCAGGTAGTCCTCTCGCCCTTGCCTCCCAAAGTGCTGGAATGACAGGCGTGAGCCACCATGCCTGGCCCCAGCTAATTTTTAAGTCAATTTTTGTAGAGACGGCCTCTTGCCGTGTTGCCCAGGCTGGTCTCAAACTCTCAGGCTCAAGTGCTCCTCCCACCTCGGCCTCCCAATGTGCTGTGAGCCACCACGCCTGACCAGTAGTTGCCGTTTGCGTGGTGATAATGACCAGAACATGGTGAGGTTTCGCCTCAGTCTTGCTTTGCCCTCTCTCTTTCCCTCAGGGCGGCTTGGGCACTTTCCCATACACAGACAGAGTTGGGCTAGCAGTGACCTTCCCACCCAGGCGGGTGTCATGCGTGCTGTAGGAGAGTGCCATCGACCACACGCCTCCCTGATGGCACGGCTGGGGCCTGACAGGCATGATGCTGGGGCTGGAACAGGAGCCCAGGCCACCTGGCTCTTGGCCAAGAAACGGTATTGTTCCTATTTGTCTAGACAAACAAAAGCCACTGTGGAGAAAGGGAACCCAAACCCAAACCCATAGCAAGCTTAATGAGGAAACACGGTTCTCCAATTTATGCTGTTCACAAAGGAGGTGTTCCAAGCCGGGCACGATGGCTCACGCCTATCATCCTAGCACCTTGAGAGGCGGAGGCGGGAGGATCGCTTGAGCTCAGGAGTTCAAGACTGGCCTGGGCAACGTAGCAAGACCTCGTTTGTACAAAAAAAATTTGAAAAATTAACCAGGTGTGGTGGCGCATGCCTGTGGTCCCAGATACTTGGGAGGCTGAGGCAGGAGGATCGCCTGAGCCCAGGAGGTCGACGCCGTGGTGAGCCATGATTGTGCCACTGCACTCCAGCCTGGGCCACAGAGTGAGACCCCGACTAAAATCAATGAATAAGTAAAGAAGGATATTCAAGTGGCCAGTGAGCTTAGGAGAAGCCACTCAGCCTCCTGAATCATCTAAGAAATACACAAATGAAAGCCACAGGAGCCGGGTGCGGTGGCTCACGCCTGTCATCTCAGCCCTTTGGGAGGCAGAGGTGAGAGGCTTATCTGAGCTCCGGGGTTCAAGACCAGCCTGAGAAACCTGGCGAGAACTCATCTCTACAATAAATCGAAAAATTAGCTGAATGTGGTGGTGCGTGCCTATAGTTCCAGCTCCTTGGAAGGCTGAGGCGGAAGGATCCCCAGAGCCCAGCAGGTCGAGGCCGTGGTGACCATGAGCATGTCAGTGCCCTCCAGCCTGGGCGACGGAGTGAGACTGCAGTTAAAAAAAAAGCCGCCAGACTCGGTGGCTCAGCCTGTAATCCCGCGCCTTTGGGAGGCTGAGGTGAGTGGATTGCCTGAGCCCCTGGGTTCGAGATCCGCCTGGGTAACTTGGCGAGACCTCATCTCTACAATAAATCAAAAAGTCAGCTGGGTGTGGCAGCGTGTGCCTGTAGTTCCAGCTATGAAAGGCTGAGGCGGAAGGATCACCGGAGCCCAGCAGGTCAAGGCTGCGGTGTCCAGGAGCAGCCACTGCACTCCAGTCTGGGTGATAGAGTGAGACTCCAACTCAAAAAAAAAAAAAAAGCCACAGGAAATACTGCTTGACACATGTTAGCCAGAATGGATGACAAAAAGCCCAAGTGCTGCTAAGACAGTGAGTGGCATTGTAGCAATGCTCATGTGAGAGTGGAATTCGCTGTCATCCATTTGGAAAACGTTGATGGCATTTACTGAGGCTGCACGTGTGCTGGATGGCACACAGCCGCCCAGGCCTTGGTGGAGACGTCCACACTGGCGGAGTGGGAAAGTGTGCTCCCGGCCGCCCTGAGTGGGACAGCCAGTGTGAAACCAGGTTGCCATCGGTATGGACAGAGTGCGGCTCGTTCATGTCCCAGTGCACTATGGGCTGGGGTCCCCAGCCCCCAGACCAGGGCCCGGTTCCTGTTTGTGGCCTGTTGGGAACCGCCACACCGCCGGAGGTGCGTGGTGGCGGGCGAGTGGAACTCTGCCTGCTGTCAGATTCCTGCAGCGTGAGATTCTCCTGTGCCCTGCTGTGGACCGTGCGTGTGTAGGATTCAGATTGCACGCTCCTTAAGAGAATCTGGGGCCTGGCGATCCGTGGAAAGAGTGTCTTCCATGGAGCTGATCTCTGATGCCAGAAGCGCCGGGCACCGCTGCACTAGAACCATGGAAAGAACAAGCTGTGGCTGAGAGGCAGCAGGGAGGTGTCCACGGGCAGATGCTGCAGTTCAGGATGTGCACACGCGTCCCTCTCAGAAGCCAAGAGGGCCGGGCGTGGGGCACGACACACCTGTAAGCCTGACACTTGGGGAGGCCAAGGGGGAGGATGGTCAGAGGCCCGAGTTTGGGCAAAACAGCAAGACTGTATCTGTCCCAAGTTAAAAGATTAGCCAGGCATAGGGGAGTGCACCTGTAGTCCCAGCTACCCAGGAGGCCGAGGCAGAAGGATGCTTGAGCTCAGGAGTCCCAGGCTGCGATAAGTTGTGATCACTCCACTCACTCCAGCCGGGCGACAGGGCGAAACCTTGTCTCAAAAAAAATAAGCCGGGTGTGGTGGCTCACACTTATAATTCCAGCACTTTGGGAAGTCGAGGTGAGAGAATTGCCTGAGCCCATGGGTTCGTGACCAGCCAGCTTGGAGAGATCTCATCGTTATGATTTTTTTTTTTTTTGAGCTGGAGTCTCACTCTGTCGCCCAAACTGGAG
>NW_007231980.1:28186-29534 GCF_000164805.1 Carlito syrichta
TGCCTGGGCGGGTCTCAAACCCACAGGCTCAGGCAATTCACTCACCTCAGCCTCCCAAAGGCGTGGGATTACAGGCTGAGCCACCGAGCCTGGCTATCGTTATGATTAAAAAAAAAAATAGCTGAGTATGGTGGCATATGCCTGTAGTTTCAGCTACTTGGAAGGCTAAGGTGGAAAGATTGCCTGAGCCCAGCAGGTCGAGGCTACAGTGACTGTGAGCGTGCCACTGCCCTCCAGCCTGGGCGACACAGTATGACTCTAACTCAAAAAGTAAATAATCAGTAAAATAAAAAGTCATCAAGATACCGTTCCCTTGGGGTGGTGATGGGAAGGGACGTGGGGGCTTCTCTGTGACCTGTTTGAGTTGGGCAGGGTTGCAGAGCTGTGCGTTTTGTCTGCATTTGTATTTCAAGACTGTGTTTGCCTAAAGAAGGAATTGGGTAACAGGAAACCTGAGTCCTCGTCCTGACCTCACTCACGCGTGAGCGACTCAAGCAAGAAGCTAACCTCTCTCCCCGGACCTACTTTTCTGGGAGATCGATGGCTTGGGCTAGACCGTGGTTTTCGAACCAGTCACAGCCACAGACCCATGTCTTCACACAAGAAACTGCCTGACATCTGAATGTGAGAAGCAGGTGGGTGGGACCGAGATGGACTCAGGATGGGGAGGTGGGCGGCCGTCGGGGGCGCGCCAGGCCCAGGTGGGAGTGCCCCGGCTTCACGCTCGCTGCCACTGTGGAAGGTGCACGACGGGCTGGCAAATGGCCCAGCCCTGCTGACTCGGGGGCCTGTGTCTCGGGTTCTGTGGCGCAATGTCCTGCTGCACCACTGATGTTCCCAACGGCGTCCAGGGTGGCACACTCCCCAGCCCTCCGCAGCTCCCGCGGGGCAGGGCCTGGCCGTCTTCTCTTGGTTTCCACCGTGGTCTGGATGAAGATTCAGAAGGTGCTGTGGCCTGACGCCCGGCCAGTCCCCCCTTAGCGTGACCCCTCTCGCTACATTGCCTTTTTCCTCCCTGCTTTGGAATTCGAAAGATGGAGCGAGACGTTTTTGGCTTTTATTTTATGTACGTATGTATTTTTTGGAGGGGTAGGAACGGGGTCTCAGGCTGGTGTTGAACTCCTGGGCTGAAGTGATCCTCCTGCCTGAGCTGGGATTACAGGTGTGAGGGTGTAGGGTGAGGGCAGTGGTCGTTTCTGAGCACGGAAGACTCTTGGGAAGTGGAGGCCAGGGCGGAGAGCCGTGGGCTCCCGGAGGGGTGGGCGTGTGAATGGCTGTGTGAGACAGGCGCATGAGGTGGAGGGGCGTCAGTTGATATGGGGTGGGCATGCCAGGGTGGCCATGGGGG
>NW_007231980.1:29554-32331 GCF_000164805.1 Carlito syrichta
GGGTGTGGCCGTCGATGTGGGTGGGCGTGTGGGGTGGGCACGTCAGGGTGGGCGTGCGACCGTTGGCGCGTGGGTGGACGTGTAGTGGACACACCAAGAGGACGTTACGGGGTGGAGGCTGGTTCCCGGCTGGCGTGAAGCCCCCGACACGAGGGAGCCCGGGACCCCAAGGAGGCCTCAGGCTGCGTGTGGGTTTGGCCCTGCCTTGGTGATAGCAGGGGGCTCCTGGACTCACATCTGGGAGCCACATGCGGCCGGGGTCCCTGCATGTTTCCGTGTGGCACGTCGGGCCAGTCCGTGACCTGTGCCCCTGCCGACGGCACCCTCCCTCCCGCCGTCCACCCACGCAGCACTGTGGCGCCCCTGCCGCATGCCAGGCTGCTTCTAGGTGTGGAACACCGTCTGTGACAGAGACAGGCAGAAGCGCCGTTGTCGCCTCGGGAGACAGGGCTGGTAACAGGACGCCAGGCGACGTGTGCTCAGGAGGGGCGGGCGGGAGCCAGGGCACACTCGGCGGGTGCCGTCCGATAAGGCCTGGCTGCGAGGGACTTGGGCAGGGAACGCGGGTGGGGAGAGCCTGGCAGGCAGAGGGGACCGAGCTGCCCGCAGCCCCTGCTTGCCCCCAGGACATCCGGACATGGCCGGCATCCCTTGCTCCAGGCAGGGTGGGCATCTTTGCCCTGACCTTGATTTGTTGGTGGCATTACAGGATTTGCCAAGCGGGAGCGTCCCGTCCCGTGCAGGCTGGCGGGGAGGGCACAGGGCCCCGGTGTGTCCAGCCTCTGCCCGCCTCCTCGCCCGTCTGCTCTGGACAGGGGTTGGCCAGCCAGGGCCGGAGGCCAGGCCGCGGTCACTGCCTTTGAAGCGGGCTGCCTTGGGAATGGCCCAGTCTGGTCCCTCTTCGTTTCTCCTTACTCCCAGCCGTGTTGTCCTCAGGCAGGTGTTTCATCTCTCTGGATTGTCTTCTTATCTCTGGAGCAGCAGTGACATCTGCCTGGCCGGTAGCTTTAAAGGTTAGAGGCCATTTGTGTCAAGTCCCCGACACATGCCTGGCGCTTGGGGTAAAAGGTGGCTGCTACTCATGCATGGGCTGACCAGAAAGAGCTAGAACTTCTTGGGCTCTGTTACTTCCCATTTTACCAGTGGAGAAACAGGGGCACAGAGAGGTCAAGCTACTGGTCCAAGGTTGAACCCGGCAGTCCGGGAGGAGCCGCAGATGAAGGCGGGGTTGGCCTGCTGCTTTGGCCCCTCCTTTATTCTTGCCCAAAGCTCTCTGATCTTGGATCAGTTAACAGTCGGTTCCTGTCTGTGCCAAAAGACCTGTGTCTACAAGGAGCATACGCGTCACTCAGACGTTCTCCACGAGTGCCCAGGAACGAACAGAAAGCGCTTCCTCCACTGTGGCTGGTGCTGACTGTAGGGATCATGGAAGGACAGGTGTGGAGGCCCAGGAGGCTGGTAGGCTAGGGGGTGGCCAGTGGACGAGGAGGCAGGCCAGGAGGCAGCAGTGGAAGCCCCATTGCCCCTTGACCAGACGGTCGCTGGTGAGCGAGGGGCTGAGGTGTTGGGAGCCGAGAGGCGCAGGGCATCCTGCTATCTGGGTGTGTAGACGCCGGAGCCACTGGACACACAGCTGGGCAGGTGCGCGGCTGTGAGCCCCGCCCCTCGGGGCAGCAGTTATGCCAGGGCGGTAGCATGCGAGGTGACCGTGAGTCCCCTGAGTGACTCCCCAGCAGGCGACCACCTCGAGACCAGGAGTGGCCATGGACAGCTGGCAGTGAGATCAGGACGAGAGACAGTCGCGACCTGAGTGGAGATGATGGACCTCTCAGCGTCCAGCCAGCCATTCCGGGTAATCAGCTCATGCCTGTAAGCCCAGCACTTTGGGAGACCGGGGCAGGAGGATGGCTTGAGGACAGGAGTTTGAGCCAGCCTAGAAAACATCACGAGACCTCGTCTCTACAAAAAAGCAAAACAAGGCCAGGCGCGGTGGCCCAAGCCTGTAATCCCAGCACACTTTGGGAGGATGAGGTGAGAGGATTGCCCATGGGTTCGAGACCCACCTGGGCAATTTGGCAAGACCTCCTCTCTACAATAAATCAAAAAAATTAGCCAGGTGTGGTAGCATGTGCCTGTAGTTCCAGCTACTTGGAAGGCCGAGGTGGAAGGATCGCCAGAGCCCAGCAGGTCAACGCTGAGGTGGCTGTGAGTGTGCCACTCTACTCCAACTCACACACACACAAAAAAAGGCAAAACATTAGCCAGATGTGCTGGTGTTTATGTGTAGTCCCAACTACTTGGGAGGCTGAGATGGAGGAACATTTTAAGGCCAAGGAGGCCGGGACTGTGCCACTGTACTGCAGTCCAAATGACAGAGCGAGCCCCTGTTTTTTTTTGTTGTTTGTTTTTTGCTTTTGAGTTGCAGTCTCATTCTGTTGCCCAGGCCGGAGTGCAGTGGCCTGCTCACGGTCACCCCAGCGTCGACCTGCTGGGTCCCGGCGATCCTTCTGTCTCGGCCTTCCAAGGAGCTGGAACTACAGGTCCATGCTACCACGCCCAGCTAATTTTTTTTTCTTGTTGTTGTAGAGACGAGATCTCTCCAAGTTTCTCAGGCTGGTCTTGAACCTGCAGGCTCAGGTAGTCCTCTTGCCTGGGCCTCCCAAAGTGCTGGGATGACAGGTTGAACCAAGCCAGCCCTGTTTTCTTTCTTTTTTTTTTTTGGAGTTGGAGTCTCACTCTGTCGCCCAGACTGGAGTGCAATGGCCGCTCCCGGCCAC
>NW_007231980.1:32649-41746 GCF_000164805.1 Carlito syrichta
GGCTCAGGCGATCCACTCACCTCAGCCTCCCAAAGGCGTGGGATTACAGGCTGAGCCACCGAGCCCGGCTCGTTTTCTGTTTTAAAGTAAAAAATTGGCCGGGCATGGTAGCATGTGGTTCCAGAGACTTGGGAGGCTGAGGTGGAAGGATCACCTGAGCCCAGCAGGTCAAGGTTGCAATGGCTGTGAGTATGCCACTGCACTCCAGTCTGGGTGACAGAGTGAAACTCCAACCTCCCCCCCCCCAAAAAAAAGAAAACGTAAAAAATAAAATATAACAAACTGTTTTTGTTGTTTCTTTTTTTTGTTTTTGTTTTTGTGAGTCACAGTCTCACTCTATTGCCCAGGCTAGAGTGCAGAGACATGATCACGATGATCACGGCTCACAACAGCCTCGACCTCCTGGGTTCAGGTGATCCTTCCACTTCAGCCTCCCGAGTAGCTGGGATGACAGGCGTACGCCACCACACCTGGCTAATTTTTTTTTATTTTTTAGAGATGAGGTCTTGCAGGTCTCGAACTCCTGAGCTTAAGTAATCCTCCTGCCTTGGCCTCCCAAAGTGCTGGGATTACAGGTGTGAGCCACCATGCCTGGCTGAAATTTCATATATGTATAATAAAATATGAAAAAGTAACCAGCTTTTCAAAGTGTCTGTAGTTCGCATTATTTTGAATGAATGGATGGATGGGTGGATGGATGAATGAATGAATGGGTGCTATGCGAGTCGGCATGAACGCCAGGACCCACAGACCTAAAGCAAAACAGTGTTGCAGCGGGTGTGTGGGAAGCCGAGCTGGGGACGATGGGGACGGGTGAGACCCTGTGGCTCAGCCCGGGCCAGGCCAGGAGGCAGGGGAGAGGCCAGCGTGAGCGGGCAGCCTTTCCGTCCCGGGCTCTGTCGGAGAAGCAGGCCCCGGGAGGCCTGGCCCACCCTGCCCAGGGTCTCCGGGCCAGGTGTCCACGCCAGCACTGGGTTGCAGAGAGCCGTGGCCAGGTGGGCGGTCGAGGCCCGACCCTGGCGTGGCCATGTGCCTGGCGTTCTGGCCTCAGCCCCGCTGTCCCAGGCTCTGCCACACCTGGGGGTCTGGGGAAGCCAATGAAGGGGACAGCCGGGAGCCAGGACTTCCGTCGCAGCTGGGTGGCGCCCAAGTGTGGGTGAAGTCTGTCATCCAGGCCGGGCCCGGGCCCAGGGCCCAGGGCCCAGGGCCAGCAGGGCAGGGGGCAGACGCCCAGGGCCCCTCCCACCTCCCTGGGGTCCCCTCACAGCAGGGACTGCCAGAGTGGCCTCGGGTCCAGAAATGGGCATGGCCGTGCCCAGCAGGACCAGGAGTCCCAGAGCACCGTCACACATGCACACCCACACACACCTGGACACGTCCGCGTGCATGCACACACATGCCCACATGCACCAGCACACACCACACATGCATGCACCCATGCCCGCTCGCACACACCCTTGCACCCACCCCCTCCCTGGGAGAGCCGGTCCTGGGGGCCACAGCGCTGTCCTGCCCGGAAACTCCTGGGGCTGAGACCACAGGGGATTTTCTCTGGAAACTACCTAGTACTTTTCGTATCCCAAGACTTCGTATCCCAAGACTTCTTTTAGAAGATCTGCCCCATTCTTCACTCTCAGAAACAAAAAAACACAGACCCGGTTTGCAGCTGTCACAGCCACGTAGGAGAAAAGGCGGCAGACGGCATGGCTTGCTCTAGACGATGTTTCGCGCTCAGATTTTGTCCAGGGTTCTGGCAGCCCTGCTTGGTTCTGTTCACTAATTGCTTTCCATGGACCCTCTCTCGCTTCCTCCGCGAGGAATGGAACCCTTGCCATCAAGGACCACAGCCCCAGTCTGGAGCCTGGCGTGTTGCGGGCACTGTGGTGGTGGCGGTGGTGAAAACCGGAAACTTTACACACCAGACGCGAGCTGCCCAGAGACGCTTGTAAAACGTTGCACAGCCTATGGCCTGCCCCGGCAATTCTGATTTAAGTGGTTTGGGATGGGTATTTTATTTTTATTTTTTTAAGAGACAGGTCTCGGCCAGCCTCGGTGGCTCAGCCTGTAATCCCAGCACTTTGGGAGGCTGAGGTGAGTGGATTGCCTGAGCCCGTGGGTTCGAGACCCGCCTGGTCAACTTGGTGAGACCTCATCTCTACAATAAATCAAAAAATTAGCTGGGCTTGGTGGTGCGTGCCTGTAGCTCCAGCCACTTGAGAGGCTGAGGTGGAAGGATCACCTGAGCCCAGCAGGTCCAGGCTGTGGTGGCCGTGGGTATGCCACTGCCCTCCAGCCTAGGCAACAGAGTGAGACTCTCACTCAAAAAAAAAAAAAATTGTAGGGACGGGTCTCACTCTGTCGCCCAGGCTGGAGTGTAGTGGCACGCTCATGGCCACCGCAGCCTCAACCTGCTGGGCTCAGGCGAGCCTTCCACCTCAGCCTTCCATGTAGCTGGAACTACAGGCGTGTACCACCACACTCGGCTAATTTCTTTGATTTATTGTAGAGACGAAGTCTCGCCATGTTGCCTAGGCTGGTCTCGAACTCCTGAGCTCAGGCAATCCCCTCACCTTGGTCTCCCAAAGGGCTAGGATTACAAATGTGAGCCACTACATCCGACTAATTTTTTGTTTTATTGTAGAGATGAGGTCTTGCCAAGTTACCCAGGCTGGCAGTGAACCCCCGGGCTCAAGCAGTACTCTCACCTTCGCCTCCCAAAGTGCTAGGATTGCAGGCATGAGCCACCAAGCCCAGCAGTTTATTATTTTATTTTTAATTTTTGAGTCAGAGTCTCACTCTATTGCTCAGGCTGGAGTGAAGTGGCATGCTCATGGCCACTGCAGCCGCGACCTGCTGGACGCAGGTGATCCTTCCACCTCAGCCTTCCAAGTAGCTGGAACTACCAGTGTGCACCACTATGCCCGGTTAATTTTTTTGATTTATTGTAGAGACGTGGTCTCACCATGTTGCTCAGACTGGTCTCGAACCCCTGAACTCAGGCAGTCCTCTTGCCTCTGCCTCCCAAAGTGCTGGGATTATAGGATTATAGGCATGAGCCACCGTGCCCAGCAGTTTATTTTTTGTAGAGATGGGGGTTTTGCACAGTCCAGACTGGCCTCGAATTCCTGGCCTCAAACAGTCCTACCGTCTTGGCCGCCCAAAGTGCTGAGATTACAGACATGAGCCACCATGTCCAGCTGGGTATTTTTTTTAACTCCCTGCTGATGCTTCTTTTTTTTGAGTCTGAGTCTCACTCTGTTGCCCAGACTGGAGTGCAGTGATACACTCACGGCCACTGCAGCCTCAACCTACTGGACTCAGGTGATCCTTCTGCCTCAGCCTTCCAAGTCGCTGGAACTACAGGCACATGCCACCACACCCAGCTAATTTTTTGATTTATTGTAGAGATGAGGTCTTGCCAAGTCGCCCAGGCTCATCTCAAAACCCTGCAGTCCTCTCACCTTGACCTCCCAAAGTGCTGGAATTATAGGTGTGAGCCACTTTGCCCAGCCTTCCTGCTGATTCTGCTGTGCCATGGGCGTTAGAAGCCATTGATCTCTCTCGTGTTCAGATTTCGCCATCAGCTTTGCCTGTTCACACCTTTTCTCCTCCCAGATTATTCAGCAAATCCACCCAGGTCTCAATTTACTGCAACCCAGACACACAGCCCCTGCTTTCATAGCAGGAGACCAATTTCCTGCTTCCCATGAGGACTCTGGAGGAAGAAGCACTCAGGTGACCTGAGCAGGCCTGAGGGCTTCCTGTGACCTTGAGACACCTGGCTGTGTGCCCATAAGGACTTCCAGTTCTGCTGAGCGTCGCCTCTTTGATCTTCCCGGGCAGGGGGTGGGTTATGGAAAGCACCGGGATTAGGTAGTCCTGTCACAAACCCCTTGGGATGGGCTGATCAGTTGTATCAGCCATCCAGAATTTAGCTGGGCGGGGGGGCGGAGGAGGGGTTGGGTCAGATCCTTTTCTGAAACCAAGTTTTGGCAGGGTGGAGAGAACAGACCATAGAAACAGGTCATCACATCCACAGGCCACTTGCGGTGGTCATGCCTTTGATTCCTGCAGTTTGGGAGGCTAAGGCAGGAGGATGGCTTTTGAAGCCCGGTGTTCAAGACCAACCTTGACAACATAGTGAGACCGTCTCTAATTTAAAAAAAAAAGGGCAACCCCTCGGGTCCCCTCCCACTGTGGGAATTTTTCTTTCCTTTCAATAAATCCTGCTTAAAAAAAGAAAAAAGAAGACTACATCCAGGAAAACTGTCCCTTGAAAAGGAAAAAGAAATAAAGATTGTTCCAGGAAAAAAAAAACAGGCTGGGTGTGGTGGCTCATGCCAATAATCCCAGCACTTTGGGAGGCCGAGGTGAGAGGACTGCCTGAGCCCACGGGCTTGAGACCAGCGTGGGCAACTTGGCGAGATCTCATCTTGACAAAAATTAGCTGGGCGTGGTGGCACGTGCCTGTAGTTCTGGCTACTTGGAAGGCTGAAGGGGAAGAATTGCCTGAGCCCAACATGTCGAGGCTGCGGTGGCCATGAGCGTACCACTGCACTCCAACCTGGGCGACAGAGTGAGACTCCAACCTGGGCGACAGAGTGAGACTCCAACTCAAAAAAAAGAGGATAAATAGCGTCCTAGAGACTCCATGCTGTGTTATACATAGTAAATGATGGGACAGGAGAATTTTTGCAACTATTCTGGACTGCGTCTTTACAGTTGACCTGTTTCACCTGGCAGGTTTTCTGTGGTCGGCAAATAGATACTCTGATTCCCTGCCTGGGCCACCATCTTTCTTTTTTTTTGAGTTGGAGTCTCACTCAGTTGCCCAGACTGGAGTGCAGTGGCCACTCCCGGCCACAGCAGCCTCGACCCGCTGGGCTCCGGCGATCCTTCCGCCTCCGCCTTCCGAGTAGCCGGAATTACAGGCCTGCCCTACCACGTCCAGCTGATTTTTTTGATTTATTGTAGAGATGAGGTCTCGCTGCCCAGGCGGGTCTTGAACCCGCGGGCTCAGGCAATCCACTCACCTCAGCCTCCCAGAGGCGCGGGATGACAGGCTGAGCCACTGAGCCCGGCTTGGGCCACCATCTTTCAACCTCGGTTTTTGGGAGATTGGTGGTGACCTGATTCGTTGTTCATTCAAAATGCGTAAGAATTTTGATCCGAGGTGTCCAACTTCCAGATCTGAGAAAGCTCCACTTGAGGCGAACGTGCAGAATTATCACCACTGTGTTTTCCTCGTGAACTTTAACATTTCTGAGTTTTGACTTTTCACTTCAAAACTATTTCAGACTTACAGAAAGTTGCAAAAATAGTGCAAAGTGTTCCCCTAGCACCATCCCCCAGATTCTCAAGTGTCACATTTCACTCTGCGTTATCATTCTCTCCTTTTCTGTGTGTCTAGTTGTCTGTCATGTCTGTCTATCACCTGTCTACCTATGCATCATCTACCATATCTATCATCTAATTATCTATCATCTATAGATGTATCCTCTAGTTATCATCTAAGCTATCATATCCATCTATCATCGCTATCATCTACCTATCTATCTACCTATCTAATTATCTATCATATCTATCATATATCACCTAGTTATCTATCTGTTGTATCCATCATCCATCCATCCATCCCTTTTTCTGTCTGTATTTCCATCCATTCATCTGTCCATCTATCTACTTACCTATCTATCTCGGGAGATAGATACATATGGAAAGAAAGAGGGAGAGAGAATGTGTGTGTTTGTGTAGAAAGACAGCAATAAATACACATTTTTTTCTGAACCATTTGACAGTTGCAGACATGATGCCCCTTGGCTCCGAAATACTCGAGTGTATTTCCTCAAAACAAGGACAATGTAATGATCAGAATCAGGATCTCAGCACTGACACACTTCTGTTATGCAATTTGCAGACCGTATATAGGTCTCACCCATTTTCCCACTAATGTTCGTTATTTATAGCAACACCTTAAAGAACAGCATTTGGCCGGACCCGGGACTCAGTCGTTCCCACGGGCTGTGATGACTTCCGTTCCTTCACTTACAACAGTCCTCACTCCTTCCTGCCTCACGTGGCCTTGGCATTTTTGAAGAGCATGGTCGCTGATTTTTTTTTTTTAATTAAAAACTTTAAAAAAACCTTTTTTCTTTTTTTTTTTTAGTTGGGGTCTCAATCTGTCACCCAGGCTGGAGTGCAGTGGCACGCTCACGGCCATCGCAGCCTCAACCAGCTGGGCTCAGGCAGCCTTCCAAGTAGCCGGAACCACCAGCATGCGCCACCACACCCGGCTAGTTTTTCGATTTATTGTAGAGGGGAGGTCTCGCCAAGTTGCCTAGACTGGTCTCAAGCCCTGGGCTCAGGCAGTCCGCTTGCCTCCACCTCCCAAATTGCTGGAATTATAGGTGTGAGCCGCCACACCTGGTGAAAAGGAATTTTTTTTTTTTAGAGACAGGGTCTCCCTCTATCACCCAGACCGGATTATAGCGTTGCGATCACAGCTCACTGCAGCCTCAACCTCCCAGGCTCAAGGGATCCTCCCACCTCAGCCTCCAGAGTAGCACAGGCCACCACACCCAGCTAACTTTTAAAATTTTTTTGTAGAGACGAGGTCTTGCTATGTTGCCCAGGCTGGTCTCAAACTCCTGGGCTCAATCCTCCTGCCTTGGCCTCCCAAATTGCTGGGATGACAGGCATGAGCCATTGTGCACTAATTTGCAAACTCTACATTGATCCAGTCCCGCTGGGATGGGTTTCCCAACATCCAGTCAGCGTCACTGTGCACAGCCTGTGTGTTTTTTGGTCTCAGCTTGGCCCGGCTCTATATTTAGCCTGTTTTCCACTGGGAGAAGGAAGAAGTACCAGGTGGCAGAGCAGGGAAGGCCAGTGTTGCACCACCACCTGCATCTGCGTCTGGGCCTGGCGGCCTTGTGACACTGGACCTGTCCCCTGCTTTCTCAGCGCGATGCCCCAGCGGGTCACCGGGGCACGCTTCTCGTACTCAGCAGAATGTGGTCAGTTCCAGTTTCTGTTCTTCCCAGTCCTGGGTTAGGAAACGAAGTTGCTTTGACGTGACTCTTGTCCTCTTCTTACTCTGGTGTGCATGTGTTTGGGGTGTCATGCGTCTGCTGGGGAAACCAAGGGTGGGGACCACATCACAAACAACCCAAACGAGAAAAACTATTCAGACACCCAGGGTAGGCCTGGACAGTGACAGAAATCCTAATCTGGGGGTGGGTCAAATACAGTTTTTCCTTTCTTTTTTTGAGGCAGGGTCTTGCTCTGTCGCCCAGGCTGGAGTGCAGTGGCGCGATCGTAGCTCACTGCAGCCTTGACCTCCTGGGCTCAAGCGATCCTTCTGCCTCAGCTTCCTGAGTAACTGGGACTACAGGTGTGTGCCCCCATCGTGCCCTGCTTATTTTTCATTTTTGTAGAGACAGAGTCTTGCTGTGTTGCCCAGACTGGTCTCGAATTCCTGGGCTCCAGCAGTCTTCCAGCCTTGGCCTCCCAAAGTGCTGAGATGACAGGTGTGTGCCACCGCATCCAGCCTACGCTTCAGTGAATCGTAGGGTCTCTTTTCTGGGACCCAGTGAAAACTATGTTTCTGCTGCTCTGAAGTCCCGAAGTGGGCTGCTTCGCCTGAAGGTTGCATGTTTTAACGGGACATGACAGCCGTTTACGCACGTTTGAGGGCGACCATCTGTTGTGGGAGGGGCTTACTCTGTGTCCAGCAACAGAATGAAAACAAGGGGGAATGTTCCAGAAAGATCAGTTAGGCCTGGGGTAAGGGACATCTTTCTAGCCGTTGGCACCGTCTGCTCACAGAGCCAACAACCTGGGGCCAGAAGCCCCAGGTGAGCTGCCCGAGAGGACCCTCTGGTGGGGCATGTGGATGGGTGGGGAGTGACCTAGGAGCCTCCAGGGGACTTTGGGTGGCCAGCTCGCCTGTCCCCTTGCACAGACCTGCATGCAGTTCCCAGTGACATACCTGGAGTCGGCCCCTTGCGACGGCTTCTTTTACGGCTAAGGTGGGCCTCCACCTGTCTCCTTCCATCCGTGATTTGGGACACGGTGTCGTCAGGCCGTGGAAGACCCTTTGCTGGGAGACCCGGGGGGGCTGAGGGGTCAGCAGTGGCCATGGTTTCTCCCAGCTCCCGAGCAGGCCTCTGCCCACAACTGTCCCGTCAGTTCCTGTGGGCTTCACTCCATGTCGGGGTTTTCTTTAGTCTCTCTTGTGTCTGGGTCTGCAAAATACTGTCACTGAGAACTTGTCTGGCAAGAAGCAAAGCCAGTCGTGCTTGGGGCATGTTTCCATGGTCACCGTGGAAAGAAGGAAGATGGAGGTGTCCAAGCATGCTGGCCAGCCCCTTCACCCCACCTCCAAGAATCCGCATGGGGTCACCGTGGCCCGTGTCTGGTCCTCAGGCTTTGCTCTGTATTTTTAGAGAAAGGGTCTCGCTCTGTCACCCAGGCTGGAATGCAGTGGTGCGATCACAGCTCATTGCAGCCTCGACCTCCTGGGCTCAGGTGATCCTCCCACCCCAGCCTCCCGAGTGGCTGGGACTACAGGAATGCACCACCACGCTCGGCTAACTTTTCTTTTTTTTTTCTTTTTTTTGTTGGTTTTTTTTTTTTTTGAGTCGGAGTCTCACTCTGTCGCCCAAACTGGATTGCATAGGCCGCTCCCGGCCACCACAGCCTCAACCCGATGGACTCCGTCCATCCTTCCGACTCAACCTTCCATTGATACGGAATTACTAGATTGCGCTCTAACTTGCACATGATTTTTCTTATCATTGTCACATGCATTCCTTAAATAATTGATTTTGGCTATCCTAAGGAAATAAGAGGCTACGTCAAAGTGATTTATGCAAGTATGTGTTTTACAGTATTATTTATAATACTGAAATCAGTTGCATGATAGGGTGACTTGTATGTTCTAATTTGCCTTGACATTCCCTGTTTCAGCCTGGCATGATTATTAATAGTGTCTCACTTCACTCCTAAAAGTGTTCCAGCTTGGTCAACAAGGATGAGGTATATTTTCTGGCTCCTCTGTACCTTTGAAGAGATAGAATGTATGTATGTATGTATG